>NC_083615.1:23959889-24177389 GCF_963584025.1 Labrus mixtus
TGAGGGCCTTAAAGTTAGGAATTGTGTGGCTGGGGATTGGAGGGGGGGTAATGGACCATCTAGGGGTCAAGATGAATGTGATTGGTGCAGGCATAAGCCTTGGACCCTTTTGTTGGGACAGGGGTTTACATATTTAAACCTTTATTTTGGGTGTAACATTTTCTGACTAATTCATTAATACTTGCTCTGCTCTATCTCCCCTTGCCTCTTACTCCCACACAAGCCCCCCCCCCCCCCCCCTTCTGCAGACTGGTGCTTATTTGTGCTTAATAAGGGAGATTAATTAAACTCATTGGTATTCTAGGACACTGGCTCCAGCTGTTTCCCTTGGCTTGGATGAGCAAGGTCATCCATTTGGATTGTGTACTTTGGGAGTCTGTATTTTAGACTGCAGGGAGCCTAGCACCAACTAGAGTTGTTGTTTTTTTTCTGACTGTTTGGATGGATGGATGGATGGATATCAGTGACCGGAGCTCACTCACTGATCCGGCAGCTAATCCATCAATCAATCCTTCTGAGATTAACAGCTCCACAATGCGTGTTCACACATGAAACAAGTTAGCTTAGCTGTAATTAAATGCTCATCTCCCTCACTCTGTCTCTGATGCATTGCTCCCACAGCAGAAACACACACACACACACACACACACACACACACTTTGTTTATGGCCCATTCGTCATTCAATTTGAGTGGAAGTCAACAAGGTAAACAGCAATGTAAACATATGATAAATATGCCGTCTCATCAGTGTGATTGATATTCCCCGGTTTGCCTTGATGCAATGTTTAATACATAGGCCATCCAACAGGCCCCTTAGCATCAACTTTAATTATCAATGCAACATGACAATGCAATTCTGGGCCCAATGCCAGGAAAATCTGCTTAGAAGTTAGAGCTTGTAACTCTAAAGTAATGAGTCACAGCAAATATAATACCTATTTGTTTTACACCTTGCCAAAGTTTAAAGTCAATACGCATAACAGAGGAATAAAAAGTTGCAGCTGATGACGGATGGAGTGCAACCTTGGGTCAATGAGTTGAACTGTACCTTTAAGTATTGCATCAATGAGCAGACTGCGAGGTGGAACAAGCTGAGCCATCGCTTTAGGAAACCAGTGAGCAAGCAGTGATTCAGAGTTTGCTCTTTTAGTGTTGACAACATATTATTTCTAAACCTCTGTCTCTTTAAATCACAATCAGTACCAGCAGATCACAAAGCTTTTTTACCTACACGGATAATCTTTCTTTATCACCCAAACAGTCATCACACCTGTTCTAACTCTGAAAGCTGATTAGCCGACTGCGGGGCCAGCTGAAGAGACAGGAACAACAAGCTCTTGGTGATTTGGTTGGCTGCCGGCGAGCACACAGAGACAGTGTCACAGAGATAGCCCAAGGTCCGAGTTTGGTTGAAAGTGAGAGCAACACCATGCTTTGTTTGTGACAAGAAAACAACACCTCAGACATAAGGATGCATTCAATAATTCAAAGTGTTAATGAGGGACTGCAGTGTTGTGAATTCCGAGAAAAGAAGTGCCTGCAGAACTGAAAGTTGAGAGTTATAAGTTGAATGCTTTTAATATCATTTTTTAAACCTCATTTTCGGATAGATGTGTCGAATCTTAACTGGCAAACATTAAGGTGATCTCTGATCAACTGCAGTCTTCTGGAACTAGAAATTATCATTTTAAATAATTTGTGTGACACATTTTAGGCAGACTCAGGCATCAGGTATTGTGTATCATGTATCCAGTATAGGGTTTTGGTTATTGGTTATTGTGTATGATGTATTGGTTATTATTGGTATTGCGCGCAGGTAATCAATTATAATTAGTTTTTTAGGAATAGGGTATCGGGTATCCTGTATGGTATAAGCTATTCAGGAATCAAATGTATGGGTTATATTGGGTATAATAGTTTGGCTATGGGGTATCGGGTATTGTGAATCATGTACTGGCTTTAGGGTGTCGGCAAACATGTCAGTCAATATACTGATCTCATACCATAGTTTATGAGCCATCTTGAAATACTGGTTTTGGTGCTGGTATAGCTCAGTTTGAAGGGCAGGCACCCCATGTACAGAGGCTATACAGTGTTCTCCACAGAATGGATATATCTGTGGCAACAAGGGGTGGGTGGGGGAGGGTCGGATATTAAAACGTCGGAATACATAACCACATGTATTTTGTGTTGTGCTTTGTTCTCCCACTTATATAAGTGGCTGTTCACAAATGATTTTAATCTGCTCAACTGACCTAGGTAATGGTAAATGGTAAATGGACTTGAGCTTGTATAGCGCTTTTCTCGTGTTCTGACGACTAATCCCATGAACACACGCGCATAAGTTGCCAACGGCAGTGGGAGCAATTCGGGGCTATGTGTCTTGACATGTTGCTGCAGGAGCTGGGGATCGAACCCCCAACCTTCCGGTTGACAGACAACCATCTGAGCCACAGCCACCCCTATTGTCTATTTGTGGGAATACAGATTCCTGTTCTTGACGCTGTTTGCTGCATGTCATGCCCACTCCCTACATTTCTCATCAGTCTACATATCTGTCCTGTCAATTAAAGGTCATAATCCTTAAAAAGAAAAAAAATGGTTTCTCAATTATAATGAGGTAATTATTTAAAAAATGCCACCATAGTGCTAGTGGAAAGTTGTAATGTCAATGTTAGTGAGCAAAATGTCATGACTCCATGTTTTCTACCAATAAGTATTTTTTATTATAACTTATGTGATATTTGGCAGCTGATCAGTATCGGCTGGAGCTCAAATCTCTGTATTGGTCTAGCTTCATTTCCAAACAACTCATGACTTCTCTATGATTTGAATTTCACTAATAACTATGCCGTGCTTTCATTAGAGACTCAGCTGATGCAATATGAATATTACAGTAAGTGGTTCACTGAATGGGTCTCCATGTGATTCCAAGTGTTTGTTTGTGTCAGTCAAGGCTCGTGCCGTAGCGTGTTGATGTTTCTCCGGCTGCACTGACAGACATGGGGGACTTTTACACTCCTCTGGTGTCAGAAAAAAGAGGAGTCTGTTGTCACATTTCTTCATCATTATTACCTTCCCTGTCCTCCTTCATCTCTCTCCCAGGGAAGTTAAAAAGTAATCAAAGGCTTGGCTTCCGACAGCTCGGTCTTTCTACTTCTCCCACTCTGAAAATAAATCTTTTTCCTCCCCTGATTCATATAAAACACAGGTGGCTACTTGAAAAAGGCACCTCGATTCAGGGGTGCTGAAAACATCCCCAGTGTGTCTTAGTAGAGGTTTTCCTCTCTTTGACATCCCTGCTAAATGGATGATGCTTTGCCACTCATTTAGCAGCTCTGCAGCTCCGTTCCTCCTCCTCCTCCTCTGGGAGCCCGGCAGCCCTTTATCTCCATGTAGCTGGCCGAGAAACTAGCTCTGCTGTGTTACTGTCCTGCCCGTCACACCGCAGCATTAACATTAACATGCCTCTTAGCAGGCCGCAGAGAAAGAGCCCTGCGGTGCTCTGGCTGGACAGCCGGGCTTAATTCCAGATCAGGGGGAGAGTTCAAGGCTCCCTGGAGAGGAGATCTTGGCAGACAGGTTGGATGGTTGGAGTTTGTTGGAGATTAGGGCTTTGGTGAGTCAAATGCTGGATTAGGAATGAATGGTGAGGGGAAGATTCCTCAGGGTCTTAGTAGTAGCCTTCTGAGGATATAAGCTTGAGACTTCTTGGCCACACGTGGGTGTTTGTTTATGTGTGTGGTGCTCTCAGCTCTGTTTAATGCACAGTACATGCCATAGTGCTGAGTTAGAAAGGTCCGTGGTTTTAGCTACTTTATTTCATCATATAAAGAAGGATCAGTCCTCAGTGATAAGTGGACGCTTTCATGCATTCGTGGAATGATGTTTTCAGCCTTTAAATCCACAATCAATTTCCATGTCTTGCTTCAATTTTCTGTGTAGTTCACTGAATAAGTGTTTCCTGGTTTCTGCTTATTTTTTTCCCTCAAGGATGATGAGCCAATCACAGGACGGGCTGATGGCAGAGACCACACCCACATCAGGAAGTTTCTCAGCCAGCGACACAAGAAAATGCCATGGAAACCAGAGGTACTGTAGCAGGACTTTATTTTTGTGTCTTAGACGTACACTTCTAATCATCCTCTTGTATTAACCTCAGTCTATCGGGCATATAAAGGATTATCATGTTGAGGACTTCAATTACTTTTCTATTGATGTGACTCATCAGCTAAATCTGGCAACACACACAGGCACCGATGTTTTATTAGTGAACCTTTGAGAACATAGTTTCATGAATGCTGCTTCATCACTGGTTTTTATAATTGAGTGTTTGCCTTTGTGCGTTATAATTTAGCAAGCAGCTGTCGGACTCTCATTTGCTTTCAGCTGTCCCCTTAAATAAAGTTGATATGTGAGGGCAAATAGAGATCCAGTCATTCTCTGGTTCTTTCATGTGAAGAACAAAATGTGCCTTATGGTTATGATGATAAATTATGCGAGTGGGGAGTGATAATGTTTCATCCAAAACCATTAGTGGGTTATATTTTAAGGCTACTTTGACGTGCAGATTACAAGTTGATTTAGCTCACCCCAATTTTTCAGCTCACTTACTGATGTAGTTTATACACCCGCGTGAACAAAGGGAGCAGCAGACGGGGCAATTAAGCAGAGGATTTGTGATAAGGAAAGCAGCTCTAGATTTGTAACCTGTTCAGCAGAGTTTAATTAAAGGACTGTGTGTGTAGTCCTGTGTGTGTGCATGTGTGTGTGTGTGTGTGTGTGTGTGTCGTGTATGCAAATTTAATCTGCAAAATATGATTTATTAGTCGCTCTCTACCTGGGGTAAAGTTGGACTATCTCTGCAGAACAGCACAGTGTGTAGTTCTGAGCAAACAGTAGAAAAGGTAACTCGGCTTGAGATGGATAATAATATGAAAATGACTGTAGCGTACGTTTTCTTTTTCCCAACTCGATCAGTCTGACTGCAGCTGTTCTGACTTTTTTTTTTATACGATTCTCTTTTATTCACTGCCTGGGCTTTCCTGCTGCTTCTGCAAAGCATTATGAATGTAATCTTCAGCACAAGGCAGCATTACAGGGGTGCTGAACACAGTGTGTTGCCTGATAATGTCACAGCATATGTTCTTTTATTTTAGTGGACTCTCCAAGGCGAGCTGGTTTTGAAGTTCACCAGCGTTTCCTCTCCTTACCCCTGCAGCACATAGAAAATAGATCCATGAATCACGTTAAATATGCTAAAATGATATTTTTGTTTGTTAAGCTGACATATGTGGCTCATATCTGTTTTTTAATCTCATCCGGCCTAAAAACATCTGCTGCCTGAATATTGAATGGCCTGCATCAAACCGTGGACTCTGCTTTTGGCTTAGTTTATAATGCGCTACTTAGTAAATGAGTAGCCACATTGATATTTAACAGCCGCGCCAGGACTGCAGCCAAACAAACTATCTTCATCTAGACCATGAAGACTAACTCCACACATGTAAATGAGTGTCATTGGCTTCAGAGATACACTTTATTATTTAAAATCTGAATTTCCTTGCGTTCTGATTTATCATTCTTTACTGGTGAACTGTTAACATTACAGGATGTGTTTACACCAAAAAAAAAAGAAAATTGACGTGATTCTGCTGACCAAACATTATTCCTTATTCATGGTTTGGAAAAGTGAAGCAGCCTCAAAAGGGAAATACATTTTTTAACATCTGCACCAACCATATTTTACACTACATTAGGCACGACAAGCATCAAAGTTCACTTGCAGAAGGCAACATGCCATTTCTCTGACTCATTTCCAGCCCACTCATAAAGCAACATGTCACTTGGTTCCTCTGGCTATTCTGCTGATCGAGCATTATTTGATCAAAAATGTCAAGCATCTCTAAAAACATGTATCCTCAAAAATAAAATCTCATACTCTCTTCATCTCTCTCATATCTGCTACGTGAAGCCTAGTCTGTCAGAAATCTCGGAGAGCAGCCTCTCTTCCTCCGCTTCGCTCACTAGCTATCGGTCCTAATTACCAGCACTAACTTGTGTTCCTGATGAACAGCCAAGATGGCAGAGGTCTGAGGCGTATAGACTCGGGCTGGTGGGGGGTAGAGCGGTGCCATATGGCAGCTGCCACAGACTAGCAGAGGTCACGTCGAATTCAGACAAGCAAAATATAACAATCTAGATCTGATTTTTTTCCTCTAATGAGTTCACCCATAATGAGATAGAGATGGAAACAAAGAAGTCAAAAACACTAGGTTTTACACTAGGTTTCAGGGAGTTGTTTCCAGCCACTATTTGTGATTTAGGGGATTTCCAGCTGGTGATCTGATCCAGAGGTGACTGAGGATTAGCGTTGATATGCAGCTGTAGAGTGGACATCCTCTGTCTGTCAAGGACACCAGCATGTCAAGGACACCGACACGGGATAGAGATCACATAGAAAGAGAGAAAGAGAGAAAGTGCTTGCTGCTCTTTAAGACTCAGGCATGAAGGGATAAACAGCCATTTGGAGCAAAGCTGACACGGATCCAGAGAGAATTTGAGCATAATGAGCATTTTTTATTTTGTCAAGAGCAAAGAGAAAGTGATGCTAAGCGGGATTAGTGATGCTGAATTCATCCCGACTTCGATATCAGAGTGGCGTTCATGATGTCTTTAAGAGTAACTAGCCCACGTTAGGAGTCACACATGAACCAACTTTTAATCGTGGATTTATTGTCAATACTTTCAGCGAGTGGGTCTGATGTTCATAAGGTTTTAGACCAGATAGTGATAGTGCGGTTTCTCAAAGATGGAGGAAAGCATTCTTGTAGATCACTGATTCACTTTGGTTCTCTCTGGTTGGTCTATTTTTTTTTTTTGGTGTAATTTCCCTCAAGAAAAAACAAAAAAAAACAATGATGCGTCTTTTATTTATCTCTCAAGAGGAAAGTGAGGAAGAAATTCTAGCACAACACTGAACATGACTCAGGTTGGAGCAGTCGTCACAGCTGGCTCCTCACATATGTAAAAAAACTCGGTGACAAGACTGGAGGAGGATTCGATTATTTTCTTTTCGACTAGACAGAGGGAGAACGCTGGAGAAAAAGAAGTGTGATTTCTGTCTCTACCCTCTGTATCTTCAGTCTTTCTTTCTTTCCTCTATCAGTCTGTTAAAAGAAACCAAACGAATAGACAAAGGGAGGCATACATATGATTGCATTAACACAGTGACCGACAGCTTGTCTAGGATCAAAAAAAAAATCTCCTTGTCCCCTTTCTTCTTCTCACGTTTATCATTTCTACATCTCCACATCCATCCCCCTCATGTTATATCTCTGGCATGAAAGAAGACATGTAATTGTGGGACAGATGGCAGATTATACAAACCCTCATTACAGTACTTGATGAGGCTGGAATCTAGATCATATGATCCTTGTCTTCCTTTTTTTTTTTGCTGCTCTCCTCTGTGAAATGAGTTCTCATTATCTCTCCGCAGACAATTTCTCCTTTCAAAAACCTTCTGCACCTTTGAACCCCATCCTTTTTTTCCCTCCCTATACCCTACCTCTTTATCCTGCTTTCTTTTTCTTTCCTCTTACCTGAATCAATAACATGCAGAAAAAGATGAGTTAAAATGGAGAAACACTCTAACTGCCCTCTAGAAATCCAGATAAAGAGACTTTATATAATGTGTTCCAACAAAACTCATACTGTAGCTACAGAGGGAATATTTCATGTGCATCACGAGACGTTTGATCCCTCTTGAAAGGTAATATATCAAGCAAAATACACTTAACCTTGGGTTTCCAACACTAATATGTGTACCCAAAAGTCCATCCTCTCCATCTTTTGCCTGCTCCACTTTTAAGAAAATTTGTGCTCAAACAGGCCTTTCGGAGATTTTCCCTCGATGACATCACAAAGGGCAGTAACCCCTCCCCCAGGTGGGTGAAACTCCCACAGCTAAGTTTTCGTTCTGCCCACTGAGTCTGCCTTCTGACCGTAAACAATTGGGCATGGTGCAAGCCCACCCCTCCCTATCCCTTCTCGAGGGGCGTGGTCAGACACAGCTCATTTGCATTTAAATGTACAGACACAGAAACAGCCTGTTCTGAGCAGGGCTGAAATAGAGGGGTTTATAGGCGTGATCAAATACAGGATCAGAGTGGATTTATAACAAGAAACTTCACATACTGGTTTTGGGGACCCCTGAGACTTATTTAAACTTGTTGAAAAGGAGCATAATATGTGACCTTTAAACTGAAACATTTTAGCAATGAAGCTTAGTAAAATGGCTGTAAAGCACAGGTTACGACATATCAACAGTTAGCTGTAATGTCGTACCTCCTATACTATACGTATGGGATATATAGACTGAGTACTATTGTATATCTTGCCAGGAACATCATGTCACACTTTTTCGTATCCAAGGGGGATTTACAGTGTCAGTCTGTGCGAGTGCTCGTCAGTGCCTGCGCCGAGTGGCCATTTGTCAGCGCCTTCCTGCCAGCAGGAGCGCAGAAGGCTGCACCAGATTTTTGAGAAAAGGGAGACAGCATCCCAGAGGAGTAGGAGGAGGAGAGGGGGAGAAAAAAAGAGAGAGTCTGATTTGTTCTCTGTGTGATAGTGCGACCAGATGGGTGAGAGAGAGGAGATACTGTGGAGCTTTGGAGACAGAGATATGCGAAGACAAGCTCACAGAGATGTGGTTATGGGGGAAGAAATGTGTGCTTTGAGGAAGATAGGCAACACAGTTAATGTGCTGTTCAGGACAGCCTCTTAAACTGAGCAGTTTATTCTATAATATTTTATTTTTAACATCGTGTTTTTCTTTACTCGGCTCTCTTCCCCTGCACCTGTCATTTCACTATCCGGGCTTTTTTTTTTCTTTTTTCTTACAACTGTCATCACATTTGACAGATGGCATTCAGTGTACCATCCATCTCCCTCTCCTCCCCTCTCTTACTTAATGTCACTCAGAGCTATAGGTGCTCTGTTGTTTTGAAACATGTGGCAGCTTGAGATTATATAGAGGACTAAATCTGGAGTATGATGAGGGTGGATGAAGCAGGGTGAAGACAAAGATGATGGGAAAGGATAGAGGGATTCTGGCTCAAGAGAGATTGCAAACCACAAATTAAATCCACAAGAAGAAGAAAAAGATCACACTGTAAAGGGCAAAAACTGACTAAATGTCAAAGCACTGTCAAAAAGTTTACAATCAGGCGTTTGCTATAGGACTATCAAATTTATTGATATTTATGAACGCACATTGTTTTAGTTTCTTTATTTATGTTATCAATAACTGTTTTTAAGAAATTATTCCTGATATAAGTTTGTGCAAAGATGGGGGAAGAAATCAGATAATTTTCGTAATCCACATGATACTGGTTAATTATGTTTGCATGCAGCTTATGTCTGAACTTGAATTCATACAATCTTTGCTCTACTGCAGAAGACCGCAGAAATCAAAAGCTTAAGCGTCTGCAAACTTTCTTGGAAACTTGGAGTTCTTTCTATGTAGGAAATCCAAATGACATTTATTATTATTTGGACATATTTCTACATTTGATCTGCAACTGTGTGATGTGCTCTGTTTTTTGATTGACTACAGACTATCAGAAGTCATTCACTGGTGTGTTTCTTTTGTATCAGTGCGGTGAATGTATATCAGCAAAAATGACAGCTTCCAAGTAATGGCGAAAATCAATGGAGACATAGAACACTTCACTGCAGTTTCTTCTGAATATGAGCCTAATTCTTTTAGTCTTATCCTTATCATGTCAGCAATTAGCCTGACAGATAGCCACTTTGAGCCTGACTGCTGCGTCAGCTCACCAGCTCAAGCCTACTGAAACAGGATACCATCATACGATCTGAATGACTGAATACCGCAATCCCAATCTCCACAATGATGGAGTGTGTGAGTGCTTATTTGTCCCACAACGCAATCATAAAGAGCGGGAACGCTCTAACGCACTTTCCTTAAGTCTTCATGTCTGCATACTTTTCTTTTGGACTTACGCAGATGGATGCAATAGTCCAGCCCCACTACATGTAAACAAATTATTAATGAAGTGTTCAATATTTCATGCAAAGTGTGCTGAAGGTGCCCTTTGGTGAGGAAAAACCAAAGCTCTCGTATAATTGGCTATTTCATTATGACATTTCTTAAAAGAGATCATGTTAAGAAACCAGCTACGTAGCGGCACAAGCAGCCTTCTTCAGGGCGTAGCTGTCAGCTCACAGTCTGCCACTTTAAGTACATGTCAGTTAATTACAAGAACTTGAGCAATAGGTAACTCAGTTCAGAGGAGTAAACGCAAGAGCATGGTAACCTAATAGCAGCTCTTCAAAATATACAAGAACCTGAGAAAAAGAAAGAAAAAGAGAAGTGTGAAAAAATGTGAACAATAAAGTAAATACAATGACATTCAAAATAAGATAAAGAAAAGCATTCATTCACAAAGAAAAAGGGGAACCAGACCTCATAGACCTGTTACATGTGGGTCGTAAGCTAGTTTATTAACAGGATAGGTTTTTAGCAATTTCAATATGTAAAAGTCATTGAACAAAGGCTTTTTACTTTTCCCAGAAGATGGCCTTTTTGACGTATTCAACAGTTTGAAAAATAGATAAACGAAACATGAACAAAAGGCCTTTTTGATCTGAGATTCTTCTGCAGCTCTGTAACAAATCCCTGACGTCACTCTGCCTTTGTACTTTTACATTAAACCCCTGAAAGGCGTGATATTGTTGTCCCAGTGTGTGATTTTACGGTGCGTTAAGGCATTGCAGAAGTACAGGAGGAACGATGTGTATACAAACAGTGCCACCGTCATACACACACACTCAGAGGCACACTCACAACTGACCGCTGTTACGCCCTGTCAGCCCCGACGTGCAGCGACGCCATTTCTTAACCTTGCTGGCTCAGCAGCAGGACGACTTCTCCCCCCATCCATTACGTCTCAGTAACAATTATGTCCCCTTAACATTTACGTGAAAGACGAGGCGTCACAGTCCTGTCTTAAGCCGGCAAAGTGGAATGATGTCATTTTTGTGTATTTTGGTCTGTTTGCTATTCGTGTGGAACTTTTTATGCTACTGTCTTCATCAGGACTCCCTTGTTGAAGAGATTTTGTGTCTGAATGGGATTGTTCCTGGCAATTATTTTTTTAAAGGTTCTAAAGTTAGCATGAACATAACAGGGAAAACACAAATATGTAACGTCTACTTTAATCAATTTGGGTGTTACCTGTAGCAAGTTTTCAAAGTTGTTTGTTTTATTTGGAGAAATATTCGCAAAGGAATTAACCTCATCACCTTTCTTCAAATAGTTTGATAAAATATATTGCGATGTAAGACAAAAAATACACTAAAGATTAGCTTTTAGGTTATTACTTAATTAGATATTTTGTTTCTAGGCAACATGTGATGTCATGATGGTGTGTCTCATTCTTAATTTTTATGCCATCTCAAGCCCTCACAGACTCACATACTACATGTCTGATGTCATTTAAGTCTGAGGGGGTTTAGTGCTGAGGCTAAAGGGTGGAAATTGTGTTAGTTTGATTTGAGCTTTTCTTATGCAGCTTTGCCAGTAGTCTGTTTAGCTGGCAGTAAATGTGTTAAGTGTGTGAGGGTACAGGGAACAGTTACTTTGTCATCTTCCTCGTCTGTTGATAAGAAAGCTCGTCCTTGTAAACAGAACGCCGCTGAAGTCCGTCTCTGGTTTTTCATGTAGAAAAGAAAGGCAACAGCAGTCGTTCTTTTTTTTGCCAATTACTGTCTGTGAATGTAAGCTGACATGTTGTACAAAGACTGTTGTTTCAAAAGACACAAGCTGCCATCGCACAGTCATCTTGTACAACACACACACACACACACACACAACTGAGGTAACCATGAAAAATACAGCGATTCATGTTACCATATACGCAAACTGTTAATGAGAGTGTCTCTTTATCCGTCGGTCCTAAATGAGGAGTCAGGAGGGATGTAAAAACAAGATAGAGGGAGACGGGAGGGGGAAGTGTCAGCCAACAGCTGAGCTCAGAACAACCAGGGACAGAGAGAAGAGCAATGGACGGCACACAGGGGGAGATGGAGGGATAAAGAGAGATAGAAATAGAGAGGTCTGAGAGAGGAGTAGACAACGTTAGGGATAGTGGCACTGAAGGCTTTAACAGAGACTGAAGCAGCTCTCCCAAAAGCCCAAACAGAAGCAGGAAAACAAAAGGATAACAGGGTGAAGTCAGAGAATTGGGAGAACAAATAACTTCCCTCTCTTGCCATTCAACATCCTGTTAGAGCCAGAGCACAGACAGACCTCTCACAGTGCTGTCACCCACAAAATAGAGCCAATTATACACATGCACCCCTGGCCAGAAGCCAACTTTGCAGCCCTTGGCTTCTCCAGGACTACACAGGGATTGTGTGTTTGAATAATGTTTTTTTTTTCCTTTTAGACAAAAGGAGCAGTGAGGAGGGGACCACCAGGCCACAAAAGGGGTAGCTCTTTAAACCCTCAGGAAATGTATTAAAAGCTTTACATAAGACATATTTACACAGGGAAAAGCTCTGTCTGCTGAATCCCTCTAGCCTCCCTCTCACTGCCTCTCCCGTTTTTTAAACATCAGATATTCTTGTTCATCTTTTCGACACACTGTTTCCCTCTGATTTGGCTCTCTTGACCCGGCAAATCCCTGTCTCTTTCTCATCCTATTTTACATTTGCATTTGCATCAGTCCTTTTTTTTTCTTCTCTGATGCATGTCGATGTAAATCCTAAGATCTAAAGTCAGGGGTCTCACTGCTCTGGACTGACATGTTTGCACAACAAAAAAATATCTCATGGTTGATGCATGAGCTGTAATTGCCTTGCTGTGCGGGGCACAGTGACGGGAGAGGAATGAAATGCAACTGTTTTAGGGTCAGGCCATCTGCTAGAATGCCTGTGTGATACTTGAAGGAGCATGACACCCTCCATCAACGTCTTTGTGACTTAAAATGTAGACAGAGTGCAGAGTAGCTTCCACCGAGGTGTTCACCTTTCTGTCTCACCCCAATAATCCCACTGATGAGAGGACAACCGGCTGTGCGGCTTTGAGGTCACTCCTTTCTCGCCCAATTGATTGACGGCTCACACTTGTTGACGACAAAGCTCGTAGCCTCTCCACACACAGAAAAGCTACACCCATCAAATAAAGTAGCTTTTACGCTTTGATCTAACCAGGGAGTCCAACTGCATCATTTCATTTGGTGGGAATCCACTTTCTGCTCAACTTCTGTGTGATGTTCTAAATATCTGTGGCAGCGCTACAGTGGCAGCCTGCTGGGACTGCTGTCACACGTCGAAGCGGGGCATATGTGGGTGCAGTGTGTGGATGCATGTTGGTGTAGTTGGGTCGATCCTCCGGTATGAAAAGTTTGCAGAGTTTGCAAATCATTCACTGAGACAGATGCTCATGGAGTGGCACTAAGCTGTTGTGCATCTGTGCACATGTGTGTTTGTTTTGCAGATTTTAAACCGTGCAGCTGCACATTAAGCTGCATCTGTAGCCTCTTATTTTTTGGAGGACATTACACCCCCCGCATATCTAACCCTCAATTTATATGTGCTGTTAGTAAGTCTATATCTCGATGTGAAAATGTGTGGATGTGTTGGTTTGTGACCCAAACCCCTTTACTTCCAGAGAAGTGCCAGTCTGACAGTCAAGTCATTTGAGAGTCATTTTTTTCCTCACATATGAGCAGAGCCGATTGTGTGTGAGGGAACTCTACCCCAAGGCAGACTGGTTTCACCATCTGTCCTTGCTGTGTCCTGTGATTTCCCTGTGTAATTCAGACAAATGTCAGACTATGGGCAAGGGATGAGCTCTGACAAACTGCTCCAGACACGCTCGGCTCACAGTCTTCCCCCTGATACTCCTGATGAGCTCTCTGTCACCTTCCCTTACCCAGGGTAGTGAGAACATTTTAAACTCTGTGTAGCGTTTCACATATCACCGAGAATGCATGTCTCTTGCGTGGCGGAGACATGAATTACAAAGAGTACATTTCAGCACGGAAATCTCTCTACCGCCAGCAGTTCAAATGGCAATCTTGCACTCAGGCGGGGACGTACTAAAGGATAACCCGCCTGTTCAATAGGAAATGTAATGCTGTTGTTTCTGCATGCTCTAACCTGTTTCCTCTCTGTGTGTGATTGTGTGTTTGCAGTATAAGGGCCAGGCAAACCTTCATGTATTTGAGGACTGGTGTGGCTCCTCTGTTGCCCAACTCAGAAAGAACCTGCACTTCCCTCTCTATCCTCATGTAAGTATTACAGAGAAGACTGAGTTACCCTGTTCCTCTTCCTGTTCCTCTTCCTGTTCCTCTTCCTGTTCCTCTTCCTGTTCCTCTTCCTGTTCCTCTTCCTGTTCCTACACCTTTCAGGCTCTGCATACTGGCATGGAACTCTAACAGTTTACAGTTACAGCATTGGGAAAGTTACCACTAGACCAAATTTTAGTAAACTTTGAAGCTACAGTTAGTTTACTTGAGGAAGAGTCAGACAGAAGCCTGCTATTGTTTTCTTACTGGCAAGAGATGATGTGCTAGTTTGGATGGCTGCTTTTCCTGCCAGATTTGATCTTTTTTTGCAAGCTAACTAATTACTCATGCAGTTAAATATCAGTTACATGAAATGCTCTACATTTTGTATGATCTCTATTGGTGTATTGTATTTGTTACTCTCTTGTTATTGCAGGACAGAGTCCAAGAAAAAATGTCCCTTTGGGGACAATAAAGTATATCTTATCTAATCTTATCTTGTGTTTCATACATTTTTAATCTTTGTATAACTTAAAAATAATATGTGAAACTGTTACTGAGTAGGTCTAACTGTTTCTCACGTCCAAAGCATACGTATAAATATCATGCCCTTTACAGGCCTTCCCTTCCTAGTTACAGTTGCTAAGACATGATTGGACAATTGCTGGGTTAGTGAGTGGTCAATTGGTGGGTAGGGTGAAATAACTGACAATGCTTACCCCTCTATTTGTTAACACAACAACTGCTGCATGTCTGGCCTGAATCTATCCCTGCTTGTTATTGCAGACAAGAACCACAGTGAAGAAGCTGGCAGTGGCTCCGAAGTGGAAGAACTATGGCCTGAGAATATTTGGCTTCCTTCACCCTTACAGAGATGGTAACTAGCTCATCTTATTAGCGCGTCGATCCTCTGGGGCTGAGGGCCTTGGAGCATGTGTTCTTTATAAGAGCTGACAATTTCCCCAGCCCTGTTAATCCAAATGCCTGAGAGCTACTAATATAGTGGCTATTCACATTTTTATTAGGGCTGAATGCCAGAGATCTCACGGCCAAATCTCATTGCCCTCATAGACCGATCATCGAGAACAGTTGCTATGGTAACTGAAAAGCCTTACACCCAAGTGCCCTTACACAAATTGTAGAATATGAACCTATTAATTCGATTAGTGTTCATTTCAGTCTTTTATGTAGATTGTGCTTGTGGTTTGGCCCTCTCCAGCTGATGTATCAAAGGTCACACAATTCTCAGGCTTCCTGCATGAACTCTAACAAGTGCCCTCCACCTCACAACGCAGGATGCAACCTTTAGGGTGCCTTTGCAGCTTGATCGAGTGTAATTTAATTGTTAGCTGCTTGGAAATGCTTGTAAGTAGACCAAGATTACAGGAGATAAAGACACAATGTGATTTTAATGATCTGAAATGTATCCACAGTTCTCCTTGAATACCTGTACCTGTACCTTCAGATACAGTTCTATTTAATACACGTCAAGTCAATGTTAAAACAGCCGAGGTTGACCAAATTGCTTTTAAACTGTTTAGTATTGAAAATGCTTTGGATAATTTCTATGCAATGAAATACAATATCTCTCTGTGTTTATATATCTGCTACATAACACACAATACTGCATGTTCGGACACACCCAACACATCCAGATTTCAACATGTCATTCTTTACAAGGACGAGAAACAACCACAGCTCAATGATATGTTGTTTTTATTCACAACATAAAAGGGAAAGTTTCTCAGGCAACAGATTCAGTCTTGCATCAGCTAAGGCTAAAAAGTAAGACTTAGCTGCTACTGATGCAGCTCCTACTAATAATAGATGGAGAAAACTGACATATTTTATACTCAAATATTAAAATTTATCAAACTTTTCTGTGTTCATGTTTGCTTTACATACCCCTTTTATGCAATGGTGTTTTTTTTTCTATGAACACAGTTTGTATGTAAAGATTAGAGACTGTGGCCATCGGTCTTGGTGATCATTTTAGATACATTTTTACACCTGTGAATCTTTTTTTCTGTGGCCTTGCCTTCTCTGATGCTTCTGTGAGTATACTGAGATCATACATATCCGCTGCCACTAACACACACTCTGATCATGTTCTTCCCCCTCCAGGTGATTTCCAGTTCTCTGTATCGTCTGATGATAACTCCGAGTTCTGGCTGAGTCCTGATGAGAGCCCTCTCAATGCCAGACTGCTGGTTTATGTAGGACAGGTAAGAGCTGAGCTTGTGCTGCAGTCTTGTATAATATCTGAACCACAGAGAAAATCACTACTTTAAAATCCAAAAAGGTCCCTGCATGCTTTATGCTCTCTGATTCTCAGTGAATTCAAATTTCCAGGACTATGACTACAGTCTCTGGTTTTTAGCAACAAGGTTTTACTACGGGGAGTTATAGGATCACCTGGGGCCTTAAATAGTTTCCAACTCCTCAATGTCATGACTTAAAAGAAAAAAAAAAAACATTTGTATAATATATACCTCAGGGAAAGAGGCGCTTCCACAGTACATTATGTGAAGAGAATCCAAACCCATACGATTTGCTGGGTTAGACTCTTAGCTCTAAATAGCATCCATTCGCTTCTTTTCTAGACAATCATGCACAGAATGACAGATTAGATGTAAGAAAGTATACTCTAGGTTTGTTGATATAAAGGGGATGTAAGAAACTGGATTATACAGGCTTTCAAAAAAGCACTGACCATTGGCCAAACAGCCGACTAGTCACTTAATTACAGCCGGCTCATTTTTCCTAATGTTGATTCTAATAGAAAAGTTCGACTAACAACTTGCGACTCGCTTCCCCTGTACATGTTTGAAGCTTTCAACTTCACTAGAGCCATTATGATCTGTAAGGGTCAACCCCACCGCTCAGTGTGTGAGTGTGGCGGACATGAGAGCTCTCAGCTAATTGCAGACTTAAGTGTTTGAGACATATGAGCAAGATAACTGCAGAGAGGAGGAAGAGTCACATTTTACTGCACAGAGATGGTCATCATCATTACCATAATACTGGCTGCTTCAGAAAACACCTGATACCTCCTTTTACGTAATTACATTTCCACCACAAATTGTTGTTTTAATATTCACCAGAATGCATGAAATGAATGTTTGAATGCCCAAAATCTCACCACATCAAACAGTAATCTTTCAGAATCATACCAGGTTAATGTTAAATCAAATCACGCAAATGATCTCAACCTGGGAATTTGATAAACTTCACAAAAGTCAATCGTTTGTCACAGTAAGATTAGCTTTCAAAAACTTCCTACCTCAAAAAACTGTGATAGTGCTGTTTATTCAGCTAATGAGTGTTACGACGAGAGAAAAGGCTTAAATTCCAAGGGAAGAAAAATGTGAGCTAGCTAGTGATTATTTAGTGACTATATGACAAGGTAAAACTACACATTTCATAACTTATTTTCCTAAAGCAACTCAGCAAAGTCAAAGAAGCTTTTGGTAGCACAGCCAATCTTTAGCTAACATTAGCATCAGAGTTTCCCAATCTGTTACCTTTTCTGATGCTGATCAGTTAAGAAACATAGAAATAATGATACATTATTCTCCTAAAGGTTTATAGGACTTGCATTTGAGCCTCCCAAACAGCTGAGCGTGACGTCAGAAGAAAATGGACGCTGTGTGAATTTCATGAATTGCTGTGATTTGACATCCATGCTGAGAAAGGTTTTTATAAAGAGTAGTGGGCCCTGACCAGACGACAACATCAACCCTGTAATTCACCTGTGCTCATCTGAACAGCAACAGGAGTGACACTGAGCCATTTGACCTTGCTGGTCTTTGGTAATCATCTGCGCGTGTCATGTCATCCTTGTAACTCTCAGGCTATCACTCACCTCCAACACACAGCTCACAAAACAGCCGACTTAAATCCTCCTGTAGAACATCCTGTGAGAAATGGTTTCCTTTTTCATCTATCCTTGAAGTAACCTCTGCCAGAAATCAAATAGAAGTCAAGCTGTGCTGCTACTGCCTTCGCCAACAAAGTTTTCTGGGTGAAACCTTCAGACAATTTTAAGACGTAAAGCATGCATGAAGCTGCCGAGTGTTTGAACTGCACCATATGACTGTTCCGGGCGATATGTGGAACGACTAAAGGTTCAGCTATGGAGCCATCTGTATTCTAACAGGATGTGAGATGCCACCAGGTTCTGTTGAAGCTGAGATTAATTAGCGGGCAGCGAATATTGATGTGACATTTAGCAGTGGAGAAATATCATCGAGGTAATGGCAGGGGACCAGTGCTATGGCCAGGGATCATTCATTCTGCCACAGGCTGACAGACAGGCCTCGCTGGCCGACCCGACCTCAGAGACACATCGTGTTTCACAGATCAAAATCTGACTCTCAGCTGTGTTTCTCATTACATGACCCATCTGTCTGCAGGAGTTCAGAGGACAGCTTTTCTTTTATTTGTATCACTCTTTTATAAGTTAGTATTTGATATTCAGTGTATGTTGTGGTCCTTGCATATCAGCGATATTATGCCCTGAGAGGATGACTCAGTGCTTTGTTAATATGAAAAGAAGACTAACTGTCTTCCTTTTCGATCTTAAGCTCTTAAAATGTCTTCTTGTAAATTTAATATGAATAAAAATGAGATAATTACAGGTGTTAATTGTTGGAAATAGATGATAATTAAGTGAACACATTATAGAATAGAATAGAATAGAATTACTTTATTGATCCCAAACTGGGAAATTGTGGGAATGATCATTATGTAAAGGCCACCTATCTGTTTGAATATTATTAAACTCACAGATAAAATGTTGTTGTAAAAAGGTCTGAGCTATTTAGCTAGTTGTAAAAGTGGATGGATCTGTCTGTGTTTGTTGTAATGTAGCTCCAATGTTAAAATAATCTGATGATTGATTTGAATGCAGTGAGTGGAATCTCATTATTTTAACTTAAACTTCTACAGTTTTGTTTTTTAGTTTTGTATTTTAAAGGCTAAAGGTTCAGAAGTTGGAACTTTGATGGTTCTGGAAAATATTTGTTAATGTTTCTTTTTTTGTCACTTTATTGCAATAGTCATAAACAATCATCATTCAAAACAGTTACCTCAGAATGCATTGCAGGTGGGAGGGGGCGGGGTTTGCGCTTTACTGATCTTTAGATTTCATGTACCTGTACAGTCCATCAAGTCTTTCTTTTGGATACATCTTGTGTAGTTCCTGTAGGTCACCTCTTAGAAGATATGTATATTCTTCATTGTCTAAAGGTTGTTCTATAGTTAAAAATAATATTTTAGGTCTAGGTGGATGTTGTTGTTTCCACGTCCTTGTTATCTGCTTCATGGCCGTCTCTCGCAAAATGTTAAAAAGATAAATATCAGCAGCGTTTATTACCTCCAGTAAATTGATGCCCACATAATGTCCTCCCTTTATATGTGTATTTAACTGAAAAATGAACTTAAAAACTTTATTTACCTCTTCCCAAAATGACTATAAAACTGGACATTTCAAGAAGTCATCATAGTTTGCCTCTTGTTCCCCACACCCTCTCCAACAGTTGGCTCAGTATGTTAAAGTTTCATGAGGTGCTTTGTAAAAATGTAGCTGTTAGTTATTCTGAGGTTTTAAGGATAATAAATCACATTATATATAATCAAAAAGTCAAATTTCAACCCCTGACAGGATGTTAAATAAATTAACATGACTATTAAATCACAAGTGTATGCCTGAGTCAGTATTTGTGGAGCTGTATAGTGTAGTTGACTGAATAGATTTAATGGCATTGCTGTATTTTCTCCTCTATGTCCTGACTCACTGCTCTAAAAATACACATTGTATTGTAAAGGATTGCTGCTTCACGTTAGTCGTCACTGTAGTTGTTATCCTGAATAGTGGACTGGCTATATATGGAATGTGCTGCCATGAGACATTTAGCCATGATAGAACGGAAACCAGGGACCTGAACTGTTTTCTGTAGAGACCCTTGTCAGCATTTGGTTAGCTTGCAAATCTTTCACCGGCTGTGTCAGACATCTCCTAATACCCCTCAGGACATCTCAACGAAGAGATGACATCATCCTCCAAGGTCAATTTCTGCCTTTCCTGCACACCCACACACCCACACACACTCGAAAAGAAAAATGCATATAGAGAAAGTTGTCTACTTAAGCCTTTTTTAAAAAACCTGATTCACATGTAGCTACTTTAAAACATACATCCAAGCATTTCTCAGAAAGTGAAACTCGACCTTGAGTCATGGCTGGTTGGTCATTTTACTCGCTTATGCACACCAACTCATTTTGGTCATGTCTTTAGAGGGAGTGGAAATATCTAATAAACACACTCTCCTTGGTTCTGCTGGGACACTATCCGTGAGCATACGGATGTAAGTAATGTGGCTGCGGATGATCCATTGTCCCCTCTTGGCATTAATCATATTTTTTTTTTGCCCACTGCTAATCCGTAATGAGATTTTCCTTCAATCAGAATGTACAGACAGCTCCTGCAGAGCTTCCCCACGGAACCAGACGAGGCTTGTCTGATATTGAGAGAGCCTTTTGAGTAGTACAAAGATCTAGTGTGTGTCTACATTCATGACTTCTGTGTGTTCATGCACCGCTGAGTTTGAGCAGACACATGCACGTTTTGGATGTATGTCATATATGTTGTGATACCTGTTCCGTCTGGTTTTAAGGGGTAGACACAGAGAAACAAATACACATTCAGACAGGTGACTGAGTCAGAGAGGTGTAATCAATATGAGACTTAACAGCAACAGGAGCTGTACTCGGTCATAGATGGGGAGAATTTTGTCACCAGCAAGAAGAGTTGTGAAGAAACAGGCTTACTGTAAGTGCCCTAGACAGTTGTTTTCTCATGTTGTTTTCATCGCTTGGAATATTCTGGCTAGGTGACGAGCTAGATGGGTTCATTGTAACTGCCAAGGTATTTTATATGCCCGACTCTATAGGGCTGTCACCGCAACCGCAAAAAGGAATGACTGTCATATAAACAAGCCAACGACGGTGAAGGGAGGTAACCGCCATAATGTTCAGACAGACTAAAAAGCCACTGCACTGGTACCTAAACCAAAGTAACTATGCCCCTTTGGGAACATTTCGGCTTACAGTCAAATGAAAAAAGGATTTAGACGATGCAATTTGTCAAATCTGCGCCAAAAAGATCCCTGCGAGGAAACACATTTAATTTGAGCTCTCACCTCATGAATAGTATCTGACCCACAAGATTATTTTGATTGTGACTTTTACCTATTTTATAATATTTTTGAACAACAACGTTGTGACAATCAGTAGCAGACCACAGAGCAGTGTGCATGCCAGCAGCAGAGTGCAGCAAGCACTACATAGCGCCTGGTGCTGAAAAACAGTAGTTTGTTTTTTAAAAACCTGTGCAGAACAATTTGGCTACAGAATACATAATGACAGGCTTAGTACTTTATGTGAAAAGTGGCTCAATTGGCCCAAAACTCAGTGAGGTCTGTGCAGCATATCAGCACGTGCGCTCTCTCTCTATCTCACAGCACGTGCGCTCTCTCTCTATCTCACTCTCTCTCTTTCTATATCTCACTCTCTCTCTCTCTCTTTCTCTCAATTTCCTACTCTCTCTCTCTCGTCAAGTTATGTATTCTGTATCCAAATCGTACTGTACAAGTTTTTAAAAAACAAATGTCTTGGGCTTTTTTGTAGGGAAAAAGCTCAAGAGGAGGTGATACCTGTTGCTGCTGTGACAGTGCTTCACTTCAGCACCAGGCGCTGTCTACTGTCTGCAGCTCTGCTCTGTTCCATGGCCGGATCGTTTGTCTCTGTCACTTTTTGTCATGACGTTGTTGTTAAAAAAGTAAAAGTCACGTTTAAAATAATCTTGCGGGCCAGATATTATTACTGGCAGGATAGTTTATGACCCGTGATTCATACAAAAATGTGCTTATTACATAGAAAAGGGGGGGGGGGTGTGGTGGGCTCTGTTGAGCCTCCCACAGTGGAAATTCCTTCATCGAGAGACCCCTACTCGACTCAGCTTCCACCTCTTTGTTGGCTTATTGATCAGTCAGAAGTTAGTTGGAGGAAGCATTTCCAATATGGCCACAGCAGTTGTTGAGCTTCAAAAAGCCTCCCCAAAAATGAATGTCTGACATCACTGAGACTACGTCCATGTTGTATACAGTCTATGGAAGACATCTGAATCAAATTTAAAAGGTCACAAAAGGTGAAAAAAGGTGTGCACAATTAAATGAATGACGATTAAATTCTATTAATCCGTCTCAGTTTCATAATGCTGATGTTTTGTGCTAGTTGACATTCATGCTGCCATGGCTTACTAAAACGCTTGCTTATGAATCCATTAATGAAGTTGTTCACCATACCTGTGCTTCTCTTTTACGACAATTCAGAACGTCTGTTATAAAAAAAAGACAGATTTAGCTGTTTTTCAAACCCTATTTTGGGACAGATGTTGCTACCTGGCATGTAGAAACATCTGTCCAAAAATAGATAAAAAGCATTTTGGAATGAAAACCATGACAAGCATATAATGAGTTACATCTTTGTTGAAGTTCCAAGTCGAATCTTTCTGCCTCCATGCACCCAGTAATCCATTTGGAAAGACATGAAAAAGAAAAAAAAACAGGATGGAGGAAGAAATTGGATGCCCTCAAGATTAAGATTTCAAACCTGTGTGAGACGGGCAATCCATCAAATCAGCACGTCTATGTCTGCTTGTCTTCCTGTTGCAGTTATTTTAGTGAGTGCAGAATGGTGGATTCAAACTAGTCAAACAGATGCACAATGTAAACACAATACAATAAAAAAACTGATTTGAGGACAATTGTGACAGATTTCCAAACTCAAACCAGTTTGAAGAATCTGCAGGTTGAATCCATGTAACTTTACAATGAATGCCAAGTGGAGACTGCATTGAAGAGAATCAGGAACTTTTCTTATACACAGTGCAAACATTATCCCAAGCTGAAGGGCCAAAGTCTTGTCTCTTAATGAGACAAATCCACCCTGAGGTCACAGTCAAAACAAAGACTGTTTTTAACAATGTTTTTGTGTGCACCTTTTTTACTTTTTTAACATCAAGTTAATTGCAATTAGACAGTAGTCCCCCTCTGTTGTGTAGACTGAGGTCACATTGCTGCAGTGGTAATGTTTTTCTAGTCCTTTTATATCAGTTAATGAGTGACCCCTTTTCTCCATCTCATGACCTAAAAAATTACAGCAAGACTTCATTTATTGGTTCACTTTGACTCCATGCACTGTTGAGAAATATTGATCTTATTCATCTGTGGACGTGTCTTACTTTTTAGTCCTTAGAATCAACTAAATGTCTCCTTTAAAAGTTTCAAGCTCGTTCTTGTGTGCGTCATCGTCATAGAGTTCATTTTAATAAAATCATTTATCAGACTTGCAAAAATAGAAAAGAAACAGGTAGGACTAAAGGCCCTGACACACCAAGGAGATCGTCGGCCGTAGGTCCTAATTGGACCGTCGGTGAGCGGTCGTGGCCCTATTGTTTGTGGTGTGTCGGCAGCTGCGGTCAGTGAGAGGAATCTCTCTGATTGGCTGTTCGGAGGTTTCATTTATCTCCAGCTCTCGACACAGATTCGGGAAAGCCCCTTGACCATGCCACCATAGTATCCATGCTTTCATCCATTATTGCGGTTTCTTCTTATTTGCCACCTCCGCCTCTTCTTTTCTTTTTCCACTAAGGGCTGACACAACAGTGCCATTTTCAACTTTTTTGAGACATTTTTCTAGATTAAAACCTATACCTATAATACGAGTTGTACAGCGGTGTGAAAATTGTCTTCTTGTATCATAACAGCAGACTACTGCCGCCTGCTGTTATGGAGAGTTATTTCCTCTCCCGCATGCACGCATGAGTATACGTAGTGGTTGGCCGTCGCCTGTAGTCTTTGCGGTTTGTTCTAGTGCAACTTTTTGGCCAAGACAAGAGGCGAAGTGAGGCGGCCTTCATCGCCACTAGTTCTTTGCCGTCTGCTTGGTGTGTCAGGGCCTTAAAGGGATCATGATGAATTTTTTTCTTATTGGTGTGTCATGAATGCCCCATAGGAGGATGCTTAAACTGGTGTATGTAAATGGAACACAGCCATAATTAATGTTATTAGCTGCCTTTCCTGTCATGTCCTGACACAGCAAAATGTCTCTTAAATGAATGAATGAGTTATAAGCAGGGATTGTTTGAGCTGAGAGATGTTTGAACAGGAAATGAAAAGGTTTCAATCCTTAAGTAAGTCAATGCTGCCAAATCACTCTTTAAAGCTGTTTTAGTTTTATAATAAAGGCTTTTATGTGGCTTCCTATATGTTAATAAAATAGTCATTGTCTTAAAGTTACTTAAAGTGTCACTGAAATTTCAGCCAGAATTAATCAGATGGGTTGAATAGCAGTTTACTGTATCAAATGTAACAAAGAAAAACACCAAAAACATTGGTCTGCTTTATTTACCGAGAGGTATGTTACGCACCCACAAGGTACAAATCTAGGGTCTTTTCACTGGCAGAGCTCGATTGTGACCTTCATTCCTATTATTAAAAAATATATATTCTCTCAAACGTTTCTCCAAATGTCAGTGTTGCTGTTTTCTTTCAGACATGCTTCTAAAATGAGGTATTTCAACCAGAACGAGTGTGCAGGCCTGACCCCTCACGCTTCACATTTTCTCACAGCATGTGAGTGTGTCCTCATGTCCTCATGCACATGCTTGAAAATCATGTGAAAAGTGTTACTGAAGGACGAGTGTCGCAGCTTGAATTCAGTTGAAAAACCACACTGAAGGCGAGACGGAATAAAAAAAAAAAAAAGATAACAGCACTCTGAAGTTATATCACAGCTGAGCTGTTTTTCTATTACTTCTCTCATATTGAGAGGAAAAAAAAGAGTTTATGTAAGAAAAGGAGTTTATCGAGAGAGGGGTAATGTCTCCACAGCTCCATTACACCCTCTTATTTGGTATATTTCTGACCCTCTTTGTGTTCCACTTCTGAGTGTTTCAAGGCCAGTGGCTATCTGAAATGAGTTTTCTTGAGGTACCTGCATATGTGGGTGAAGTTCAGACAGAGACTGAGAGTGTTTGTGTTTGTATAATAGAGGATAAAGATAGAGGTTACATCAGAGCATGCTCCGTGTATACCTGGGTTGTTTGTGTCCTTCAACTTTTTGAAATTAAGTCCCCAAGTTCCCTGCCATATTTCTCTAAGGAGACTTCAGTAGTAAAAGTAAATTGGGGCAATATGTAAGTGAGGAGATGTGTATTAAGACGCAATATGTGTGTGTGTGTGTGTGTGTGTGTGTGTGTGTGTGTGTGTGTGTGTGTGTGTGTGTGTGTGTGTGTGTGTGTGTGTGTGTGTGTGTGTGTGTGTGTGTGTGTGTGTGTGTGTGTGTGTGTGTGTGTGTGTGTGTGTGGTTTTTTTGCCCCTCATGGCTCCCTGGCATCTTCCACCTGATTTACCTCCCGCCTACTCTGGTGAGGAGATGCTGCTATCAGTAAGCAATGACTCATTGTTCACTGGGAAAGCGTGTGTGTGTGTGTGTGTGTGTGTGTGTGTTCTTCCTGTTTGTGCTAGTCTACCTTGAGGAACATCTGCCACTTTCATGGGAAAAAAAACGATGGCCCTGCTTGTCGTTTGTCCTTGTAACAATGTCTTTGATCCAGACTCTGTTCACATACAGCTGATTAACCATCTGAGAGAGGAAACAAGGAAACAAGAACCTTTAATGACACTAATGTCAATTTTGTTTATCTCATTGATATATACAGTACGTATTATAAAAAAAGAAGCCTTTTCAGATAATCTAAGTCCTCCAAACCACTGAAAGGAGATTGATAAATGTTGAGGGCATTCTGCAGGGAGGCTTCAGACAGACGGGCTAAAGGCCTAGGTGAAGAGTCATGTAGCTTGGCTCTTAAGGCAGCATTTATATCTTTACATACGGAATCAAGCAGCTTGCATTAGACATTGTCATCCTCTGTGGGCATCATCCTGCACTCTTCACAGGTGTGTCTGTACAAGTATAGTTTAAGACAGAATGAATAGGATATTTTAAATACTGTGAGTTGTGGGTCAAAGATTTATCTGAGTCGATTAATCACACTCTGACATCATATGTCACTGATCATAACCCTAACCCAACCATACAGAGATGTGCTGATTTACCTTCAAATTTGGATCAGATACAGCCATAAAAAAATTAAAATGAAAAGAGACACACATTGGAGAACATGACAGCTACTTTGTGTCTTTACTTTGAGTCATTTTAGTCAGATACAGACAGAACCCTCCGGATTTCTTCATAATAAAGTCTGTCAACGTTGTTTACCCGCGTGCTTGTGTTAGTGCATGAACTGTATCATGCCGAAGCACACCTCCAAAGCGTGCCATGGCCAAAGAAGTGTACCGTGCTTGAGCACGGTATGGAGCAGTCCCACTGGTCAAACAAACTGGACTTAAGGGGTGAAGCGTGCTGGGGCACGGTACCGCGCCCTTACATGCATTGTTGTACAATCTTTCCCGTTTCTTAAATCTACTCCTGTCACTATTTCAAAAAACATTGATGAAGAGGGAGCGAGACAGTCAGAAAGAGGGGAGAGACAAGCAGCCTTGTGCAGAGAACAGAGGGACACAAAATTGAAATGTGGAAGCTAGGAATGACATCCTAACAGGGTTATGCTGTTATTCATAGAGTTTCAAAAAATATCGATTGACAACCCTAATTTATATACAAGAAATGTTTAGAAGTGACTGTCTAAATTTATAACATGTAGGTATCATAAGCAGTACATTGCACTGGGCAAAGTCATTGCATGCATCACAATAACTAGTCCCGATATAAGATTGAATAGTCTATAACACTAAAAATTTTGATGTTGAGGTAAAAAAGTGTGATGTGATTTTGGTCCAAATGACTATGTCAAAGGTTTGAGCTAGTTTACTCTTTAAAATCAGGTAGCATCAAAGCAGATCTACTGTAGTAGAACAGCTTGCTGTAGTGATGCTTCATCTTTAGGTGAAGAAACAAAAGCAGAAGACTAAACAAGCCTGGATGAAAAATGGTGATGGAGACACTCTAAACAGGTTATTAATCATCCTCATTCAAACCTTTAGTATTAAACAGGTTTTGTATTATTGGGACATCCCCTTCCTGATCATCTGTGTTTAGTCCCAGGAATAGCTGAACCATGGATAAATGATTCCTAAGATCCTGTAGTTTGTATCCAAAATGAGTTCCTTTGAGTTTAACAGGTCAAAAACATTGTTTCCTTAAATATAATCCATATCAACTTGTCACCTCTTTTTCTTTGACTGTGTCTCATTTCTCGTCTGAATCATGATTTTAATGATCATGTGTCAGCCTGTTTCACTTATCCTAGAATAATGAACAGCTGACTTTATTTGGAGTCATCTCTTTATTACGTGTCTGGCTGAGATGAATTTTTTTGCGGCGCTGCTTCTGTCGTCTGATCGCTCTCTTTTTTATCTGAACAAACTCTTACCACGGAAACAATCCACTCAAAGGGAGAATATAAACACATGAGCACAGCGACTGGAGACATTTTCATCTCTGTTGTTTCACAAGTTTTCCATTTATATTCAGTGCAACACTTTTAGTTGCATCTTTTTTCCTTTAGCTTGAATCTACTTTGTAAGACTTTGGAGTTCTGCTGAGATGCCTGCTTTACTCAACCATTTTTTAAAGTACTTAACAAAAAGTTGGCCACTTCTGTTAAGAAGAAGTCAACAGCACTTTTCAGTAGTGAATCTTTTGACAACTTTTACATAAGCTTCTACGACACATCTGTGATGCTGTGCAAAACATAATACAAACTCCAGGCTGTCTTCTATAAAAGAGAGTCTGTGTTTTTATTTATTTATTCAGAAGACAAGTTATTTCAACATGCACAATGTGACACAGAAGAACATCACAACAATAAAAAGCCTGGATTTAGAACTGGGAGTATCGTGACTGAAGTGGATAATTAGTTCTTGCAGTATTTACAAGTCACAGTGCTGGTGTTATCAATAAGCAAATATACTTCTTTAATTAAGCTGTCTGGTCTCAAAATGTCAAGTACTGACAAAAAAGGATTTTAGCATAGCAGTATCAATGTTGAGCTACATTCTTTTTTCCACAGACTTTTTTATGTACGAACCAGCAAACACGTGATATATAGAGAGTGACTGACAAATGAAATGTTTATCTATGTAGGTTAGCAAATTGTGTTTTTGGATAAAGTCCATTCCTCACAAATGTATCGGACCTTGTGGAAAACACACATTTTTTATTTAATTTGTAATATTTAATTTTACATACTTTATTAATCGCTGAGGAACATTCTGGTTTTAAACTTTTTTATTTAGAGACATGCTTCTCACACACATAGGCCCCGAACTACACACATGCACAAACGACCTGTGGACATGCATTAGTGGAGAGATGTCAGAGTGGGGCGGCTAGACACTGCTACAGAGGGAGCACACCAGAGCTGTTGGGGGTTTGGTTACTTGTTCAATGGCACATCAGCACTCGAGAAGTGACACTGCATCACTCCAGCTACCAGACCAACTTCCATTTTTTTATGGTCCGCACTGGGACTTGAATCGGCCCAACCCAAGTTCCTACTGACTGAGCTGCTGTCATTTGAAAAACAAGTAAAAAAAAAACACAAACCATACACACACGTACTGTACACTACAACCAATACAGCAAAATAAATGAATGCACAAACAGACACAGACATATACACAGCAACACAAACCTTGAACACGTAGTAAGACCTTGAACAGGCATTTACCCAGACCCACTAACACTCACTGAGTGGATATCTTTATGGATGGGAAGTGCATTACACAATGCATCATTCATTTTGCATGTGTTGTGGAGTACATCTGCTTATGTGAAACATTAATAATATAGAGCCTTTAATGGCTCCAGAGAAACTGTGTTCTATTGTATCTTTTAAATAGCCTCAAATGATGTCAGCTAAAGACTACAAGCTTTTAAATCTGAAAAGGATAGATAGATAGATAGATTAGATATGTAGGTAGATAGGTAGGTAGATAGATAGATATGTAGACAGATAGATACTTTATTGATCCTGAGGGAAATTCAAAGAAGAAAAAAGTGAGTTAGAAGGAAATCAGCCGACTTATCTCTGCTACTCTGCTGCTAGCATAACATTCAGGACTATCCTGTGTCAAATATATCCACCCTCATACTACTTCAATGCTATTAGTTGAGAACTCTTTTATTTCTGTTTGTCATATTTTCACAGAATCTCTGATGCACACTACTGCCCGAGGACCATCTGCTGTAAAATCAATAATAAAACATTCATTCTAATTTAAAATTTCTAGATTTTATTTTTCAATGGCAACCCTAGACCTGATCCGTCCATTCATAATTTGTCAACTGCATTCAAGGATCATTGACAAAACGATGTTAATGCTTTGGTGGAATCAACCATCACAAATAGTTTTGAAATAAAAAATCTCCACCTTTATTTCAAACTCAGTAAATCCAGTTGATCTGAGTGGAGTTCATCTCCTACCTTGCACACTTTCTTACATCAACATTCTCTCCCAGTGATTTCACACCTTCCGTTCTTTATTTTTCTGAGCCGGAGGAGGAATCTGTGAGGAAAAAATATCAGTGTGGAAATGTACTACAGCAGCAACATGCTGCGGGTTTCACAGTGAAGGCACAGTAGCGCACATTGTGTCCTCCTCCTCCTCCTCCTCCTCCTCCTCCTCCTCTCCAGCCAAATGCTTCACAGAGACTCTCTCAGGCTTTCATTCTGCCAGGGGCCTGATGGTTGTGGACGGACAGAACTGCCTGTTTTTGAAGGTTTTTTTTTTCTTCACTTACTGGCTCTCTTCTCCTGCCAACAAACACATTCAGAGGTAGCATTTTGTGATTGCACTTTCATATATCTGTGTGTGTCACCACGCTGCTTTCTATGAAACCATTGTTGTACCCAGGCTGATGATCAGCAGCCCTCCCCTTCATGTTTTTCAGACCAGATTCAGACCATGAAGTGCAGCCAGCATAAACAATTAAAGTCTCGCCCACTGTGATCTTAGCTTTATTCTTTCATTATGGATCAGCAGCAGCAGGGGCCCTAATTAGTTGTGTTGGCTAGCTGTGGAAATGAATGGGCAGTGATGTGACTGTAGAGCCGAAACGGGAGCCCCCGGGGGTCCCGATGAGCCTGCTTCTTGAGTCAGTATTGGCACGGAGTCACTTTTTCTGATTTCCCATGTATTTACAGCCATAAGCTCGCATCTGTTTGCTCACATTGACTTCTGATTGACTTTCCCTGTTGCTTCAGGCCATATTATCTGGTTTTTCCAAGTTATTTTCAGTCAAATTTAAACAGGGGGGGGATCAGGTTATCATAGCCAGGGATGCAATCATGAGCCAGTATCTTTTCTGAATTAAAAAATAGTTTATAAGGGCAACCTTTTGATATCCTTCTATTTTACACTTCCAAAAAAAGTCACAGCCAGTTTCTTAAAATCACAAACTTAGTCTCTTTTTTTACACATAGCTCTTCAGTTTCAACCTGTGCTCCGACATTTATATTGCTGTACTTATCTGCTGCTCCCCTTTTCTCTCTCTCTCTCTTTCTCTCTCTCTCTCTCTCTCTCTGTCTCTCCTTTTCTCTCTCTCTTTCTCTCTTTCTCTCTCTCTCTCTCTCTCCCTCTCTCTCTCTCTCTCTCTCTCTCTCACTCTCTCTCGCTTGCCCTGATCTGTGTCTCTTGTCCTGTGTGTTGCAGTTGGGTACAGAGTGGACTGCTCCGGGCGAGTTCAGCAAGTTCAGGTCCCAGTCCTCCAAGTCCGTGCAGTAAGTACCTTTGACAACCACACACACAGTTCTTAACAGCACAGTTATTTCCCTCTCAAGTCAGGACAGAGACCAAAGGAAGGCCTGGCCACAAATAAATGCCACCTCTGGAGCTTCTCTAAGCACTGGTCTTGTGGCTGTTATCAGTGTCTCTCCACCTGTCCACTTTTAGCAGTAGGTAGCAGTCTTTTTCCCATCATGGTCTGTACGTGGAGCAGTTATCATAGTGTACAGAAATTGATGACTCAAGTGTTCACTGGTGACTTGAAATCAGAAGTATTCTCTCCTTTATATGTGTACATGTGTGTTTTCTCTCTTTCTCCTCCATGATTCGCTCTCAGCTCTCAGAGTATGGATGATCATAGCAGTCTAAAGTCCTCTTCCGCTAAACGTAACATGAGACCTATCAGCTCCTAGCCGATGCATAAAAGCAGCCTTCAGTTTGAGCGCTGATCTGCAGCCAGTTTGCTTCTAAAGCCATTGTTAAGTTGATATGATTTTGCAGGGAGGGAAAAAGATCCTGAAGAACGGGGCTCATTTTCTTTTGGGCTGCGGCATTTGCCGGATTGGATGGTGCTGCAGAGTGCTGCCTTAAATTATTTACACACACACACACAGATAATGTGTTTGTTTTGAACATTCAGAATATTCAAGCGCCTCTAATCTGTGCCAGTTTAATGAGGACACAAGCAACACAAAAAGAAACAAGATTTGTGTAAAATGTAGAATAAATGTTGAACATTATGTCAGCTTGAAACAGCGGATCATGAATAAAATGTGCCACACTATTATCATTATCGTATCATAGGTTCATTAAAAAATACTACTGGTCAAAGCATGCACTTGGTGTTATTAATATAACAATGATAAGAAGATATTGTGTTTCCCACTGTGTCACAATGCACACACAGTATGACAAATCAAACTTAAGTCACATTTTACAGATATATACTTCATTGTTGTTTAAAATCAAAAACACAACTTTCTGTTGGAAGTCTACAGATACAATGTATATAGATTTATACACATGAAATAACGAAAATACAATTTGAACAACAGCCACAATGCTGAAAGCTATATTTGCATAACTGTGAAGTGAGAGTGAGATTAATTTTTATTTTTTTTATTTTGCTTTTTTGGACTTTTTACTGTTCTACTGTGTTTATACAACGCCCTTATTATCTGATTTTATTATAAAGTACTTGAATTAATAGTTTTTTCAAATGCCAGTGTTGCTCATGCAGTAATATGAAAGAACAAAGCCCATAGAGATATCCAGAAAACACATAGATATAATATAAAAGCACAATATTAAAAATAAAATTAAAATAGTTTCAAAAATGTTAACTTCATTTTTCTGATGGCAAAGGACACAAAATAATCTCAGTCTTACTGTTTTGGAATTCTGTTTGCCAAAGAGACTGTGTCCGACCACAACAGCGGGAACTTCCCTTGTTGATTGTTGTGAGGATCCTTAAATTAGTCTTACAGGCTGTTGACCTCTTAATGTACGGGTCCTCCTGCAGGGAGACGAGTGGATCTTCACAAGTGGGTCATCCATTCAGTGTTTGCGGATACTTCAGAATCATTCATTACTTAATGTGATTATTTCATCATGACATGGTGAATTATGCTCTTATTGATTTAACCCCCAACATGGTCAACCAGCCTTTCACATCAGCAGGGTCGAAACAAAAGAAACTAGTTACAGTTACTAGTCCATCCTCTCCGTCTTTTGCCTACTCCACTTTTCAAGAAATGTGTGCTCAAACAGGCCGTTTGGAGATGTTCCCTTTGTGACATCACAAAAGGCAATAACCCCTCCCCCAGGTGGATGAGACTCACACAGCTAGCTGTTTTTTTCTGAAAGCATGAGCCATCCAAGCCCTTCCAGAGAGGGGCGTGGTCGAACACAGCTCATTTGCATTTAAAGCTACAGACACAGAAACAGCCTGTTCGCATGTTGGAGAGCTCTGAGATTTATTTCAACTTGTTGAAAAGTAGAATAATATGTGACCTTTAAAATCAATCTCAGGTTGTTTAGATGGAGTGGCTCCTCCTTGGTCTGCTAAGTTGAGCTGGGTCACTGGTGTGTGCAGTCTGAAAAGTAACTAGATACACGACTAGTTACTGCTAATAGTAGTGGCTTTACTAAATAAGCGTTACTCCCAACACTGGGGCTGCAGAATATATTTTGGAAGCTTTGAGTTTTGTGACTAGAGTTAAAATAAGTATCCCTGAATTTATGATCCAACTCAAAAATACGAGACTTTTGATCCAAACACCCCAGGGAGTTTTATCAGTTTACTTTTAAATGAAAAAGGGCTTCGTTAAGGTATCCAAATCTCTCTCTTGAAAAGTGTAAACTAAGTTAAATGTTATGGTATTATTTTGGTTGATAAAAACTGATGGAAACCATGAAAGTAATACAAATAATTATATATATATATATATATATATATATACATATATGTATATAAAGGTATCAAAATCTAGTAACAATTGGTCAAGATTTAAACACAAAAGTAACAGAAATTGAAAAGAATACTTTATAATAAGCATTTCTCTAGAAGAAGCCTGTTTAAACAGTTGTGTATGTAATCATGGTATGTTAATATATTAGTCCCCCATATCATTCGTGAGGGACCACAAGTCCAAAGTTGAAATAAATGCAATGACACACATTTAATATGTTACAATGTTACAATTCACTTAACAGACGCTTTTATCCAAAGCAAGGTTCATCAGAGAGTAAGTACAACACTAAACCATTCATACACCGCCACCAAAGCAATGCAGGGTTAAGTGTCTTGCCCAAGGACACATCGGACATGTTGCTCAGCTGGGGATCGAAACCTCGACCTCCCGGTTGAGAGGTGATGACTCTTATCAACTGAGCCACAGCCGCAGTGGCTTGTTGCATACTGAATGTATTGTAATTATTGCATGATTGGGACATTGCTTTGAATCCAGTTTGAATCACTTCATCCCTCTCAGGTCTTATCTTTCTATTTCTCATACTGTATAATCCTTTTTGAATCAGTATATATCCTCCTGATAAGTATAAATATTCAATACGCTGTTAAAACCACATATATAAGAAACACACTGTCATCCTTTTTAAAAATTACACATTAGCACATGACGTCTGATATGATAAATAAAAACTCATTAATGCCGTAAGGTGCTGAACACAGGCCAGCACCTGTTGTTAAATGTTTGTTATTGTCAGTGCATTGGATTAACCATGCCTGGGTCGCACAGCAGGCACACCAGACTACAACGCAGCACATGAAAACGAGAAGAGAAGAAATAGAAAAGAAATAGAGGAGATTCAGGCAGGACGTTTTTTCTATTTTCTCTCCCTGTCTGATATGCGTGTTGTGTTCTGTTTGACAACAAGAAGACAGCATGACAGAACAAGGAGGTAGAATGTGACAGGCAAATGAAAAAGTGTTTTCTGGGAGAGATTTGGGTACGACACTGTGTGTTTTTTGGCCTGATACTTTGTCTTTTCGGTATAGTGCATGGTATACTTACGCAGTTTACATCCACATATATGTTGAAGGATAGATTTGAAAAGCTTGGGCATGTTACTGTAGCAGAACTGTTTACAAGAACATGATTTTATTGTGCGTTGTCACCCAAATAAGATCTCATTCCCCTGAAAACACAAACTCATACACCAATTGTTGCTCATTACTGTTTTAATTTGACTTCATTTTCTATCCTGATATGTAAAAATATGCATTACTCCGCTGTCAGGTTATGAAATATTGTGCATCAGAGATGAAAAGGTTGGGAAAGCTGTTGGGTTTTAGGAGCAGAAGTGGCTAATGATTGAAGTCAAATCTGTTTTTATTTTACAGATAAAAAACTACCACATGCTTCTGGGGAGCCGTGTCAAAAGCAGCGTGAAAGTGTAGCTTAAGATAATGAGACACAATCTAGTTTGATGTGCCTGTGTGTGGGCGTGCATGAGGAGATCATATTCATATTTTTGCATGCGAGCTAATTCTTGCCTCTTTGCATTAATCTGCACGGGTTCTTTTAATACCGTGACATTTAGAATCCCTCTCTGCGTCTGATGACTTTACTGGAACGTCCCACAGCACGGGGCTGTTTATTTGTCATCTTGCACATGTTCCCTCTGCAGCACGGTGCAACATGCATCCCTACTCGACCTGTTTAAGGCAAATATGCTCCTGAGCGTGCTTAATTGTGTGTGCAGCAGGGTAAATTGCTATGCATTCATAAATAAGGTCTTTAAATGAGATAGGATAGAAATGAAAGAGCAAATTAGACGTGCTGACAGATAGCAATTTCTCACAATAAATGCATCAGGGTAAGAGCACAGCAATAATAATAAGCCATTAGGCAGCCTTTAATACCCAGTCATTTGAATTATTTGCACAAAATAAAGAAATACATCGTCAAAATGTAAATGTATTTTTAGTAAATACACTGGAGGCTATTAATGATAAATATTTTATTCAAGTAGACATTTGAGACTTTTGCTATTCCACCACAAAGCCGTCATTTAAAACAGCTTGAACAGTGTGTGTGCTAGTGTCCCTAGTTGTTATGATATTGGACCCAGAACAGGGTGAAATGGGACAAGGCTGCGGTAGAACGAAGCATAAAAGAATGGAGCTGAATGGTGCAGAGCAGAACACAACCGAACAAAGAGGTGTAATTGAACAGCAAAATGAAGCACAACAGGAACTCCTGCTGTGGCTTGTTTTTTTTTTTGTGTTTGTTTTTTCTGTCATGCTTTGGACTGCAGTTATTTATCCGTCTCAGTCCATTGGAGCCGGACGGCCGACTGTAGTGAACAACTGAGTGAACAGTGACTAATGGCTGCTGCAGTCTTGAATCATATTGTCAGGAATTGAAACATATTGTTGTTGAGGGGTTCACTTGAAACACTTCACTCGCCTGTTGGAGGTCTCCATGTGATGCAATCAGAGGCTACTCGAACCAGCAGTATAGAGCCACACACCCACACACAGATGTACACACCCACAACCACACAAAGCCCTTATATACTTATAGTATGTCAGACCTAAACACTGCAGTTACCTGCCTGTCTGTGGTTACGTTCAATCATGGATGACTCAAACTACTATTTTCAGGTGTGCCTCCCTATTCCACATTTTTATCATCAGCCCCTTAAGCTAAAGAGAAACAGGACATGTGGGGAGATGGGGATGTGGCGAGAAATGTAGCCTCTGTCCATGGTGCTAAACCAACACCCCAGCCCTTTCATTGTCTCAATCTCTGTCTAAGCTTCTCGCTCTATCTGTTGCTTCTTTGGTGACTTAAACTGTGGAGTAATTTGAAGTTGCAAAGGGCCAAGAGCAGGGGTGTGTCCAAACTTTTGTAGGAGTGGCATGAAGTATGTGCACACACACACAGATCTGAATAACATTTGTTTTACCCTGTCTTATCGTACAGATTTAACATTTTTGTTTGAAATGTTATTTTTGAAAAATACACAACAGGTTGGCAACACAACAGTCACAACTGCATGATTCATTCTTTGAGGACTCAAAAAGTTTTCTCTGTCATGACCAATATTGGAAGTAGAGTATTAGAAGCCTGATGTATCAAAGCTGAATAAGTTGGTTTGACCTTAAGCACCCCCCCCCCCCCAACACACACACACACACGTGTGTGTGTGTGTGTGTGTGTGTGTGTGTGTGTGTGTGTGTGTGTAAAGGAGTTTACTGAATCAAGCTAAGAAAGGTAGAACACTCTCTTTCTGTCTAACTTTCACCGTCAGCATTTTCCAGTCATTCTGTTTGTCTGATGATTACATGTAAATCCCCAAAAAGTCTAAATATGTGGATATCAGATACAGAATCAGTATTCGTTTACAGAAAAAAAAAAAAAAGTTTTAAAGTTTTAACATTGAATTTGTAGCATTTGTACTTCTTGTTTCTGTGATGTGTACATTGATTGTTTAATAAATAAATTAATAAATCACACAGTGATTGTGATAATCAGTATGTTTATCAATAGAAAATTACCATTTAACCCATTTTGATATTCATTTATTGTCTAACTATTTCAGAAGTGAACTAAACATTTGTCTTTTGTAGGTAACGTTTTGTGTTTGGAACTGAAGAGGCATTTTCAGATCCACAAAAACGACAGGGGGGGGAAAGGTATTGATTATATAAATTGTAACTGCAGCCCTACCATTATCCAAAATACTGGACAACCTGTTGTACATTCAAAAAGAAGCCTTTAACCACTTAAACTAGAGCGAATCGCAGCAGGAGGCGTCAAAAACCTCCGCCCTCTTTGATGGCACTGAAACCTGTTGTCATGGTTTTGAACATAACACCTGTGTCAACTTGAAAGCTTTCCCCTTTTGTCAGTCGAACTCTTTGTCTCCTCCTCTGCTCACATACCTGTGAATTGAGTTCGGCAGTCTCTGCTAGGTGCTGTCACAGCATGTGCGAGGAGTGACAGAGAGGGAGTGTGATGATCTACCCAAATAACCCCGTCAACATCACCCCTACTCTCCGACACAGCTCCATGAAACCCAGCTTATGAGACAACCAGGGCATATCCACATTTTACAAAATTCTTTAAAATGAGTTGTATACAGAGAAGTCATTATTTATGTCAAGAACTTTAGAATTGCTTGAGCTGAATCAGACATGGATGAATTATTGTGAGTAAGTTGAGGGAGATAGCTTGTCTAGTCAAGAAGAGCTAGTTCAGATTTCTGCTGCTCGAATCTGAAGATAGAGAAGTTAATGTTTCACATAATCTAACAGTTTAAGCCACTGCAATGACTATCTGTTTATTTTAGAGCTGATCACAAAGTTATTGTACTTCAGTAAGTAACACTTCCTTCATGGAAGTAACCATTTATTGTCAAATAAATAAAGTACTCTATCTTCTCATCAAATGGATATGCACTATGCTTGGCATTGAGGGCTCTGCTCTTAAGATGCTCCCTGAATTAGCCAAGCAGCATACACTATGTGGGGGCTTTCCTGGGAGGGTAATGCAAACCCCCCTTTTATGTCAGGCCAAGAAAGGAAGAGGCTGGGGTGGTGGAGGCAAGCAGAGGGGGGTGCCAATCAAAAGCCAAACTAAAATAATCCAGTAAAAAAGAGAAAACACAAAAGACCACCAGGAAATCCTTTAAGTCATTAACAAGGGAAGGTTATACGATGAACTGACGCAGAATGGAAGGATAACAGAGACCATTTCGGTCTTCAAGTCAAACTTGTATAGTCATGAAGTTAAAATGTATCTCTCTTCTTTGGTAAGTCAAGCACATCTTCCTGTCAATGGACGTGTGTCAATGAAGTTTTGTGTGCGTGAGATCCAGTTTAAGCAGAACTCACAAAGCCTCGCTGTGTGTTTATTCCTCAGTTATTAGTTTGGGTCTTGTCTTTGTTAAGCACGCCAGAGTTGCAGTGCTACGCTGCACACCTCCAGGTGTTGCTCCTCTGCTCTACCCTGGCTATGCGCGAGGGATTTCCTTCTCCTCCTTTCTCACATCTGTGACTTTTTTTTTTTTTTTTTTTAAATGATCTACTGCAAGCAAAACTTTTTTCTTCTGTTCTCTTACTTAAGCTGCAGGCTCGTACCTGTCCTGCGTCCATAAATGGGGAAAGCACTGGAGGGTCTCCAGACATGCGCATTTGAATAGAGAGGCAAACATGTACAGTAAGAATACATTCACCCAAAACAGGAAGTAACAATCAGAACACATTACATGTATATTTAAATTGATTTCTAATAGTTCTATGTTTTATCGATTGTTTTGTAAAACATCCTTGTTGTTCCTGTCGCACATTAGGCTGTATGTTGGAGTGAATTTTGTTCCATGGATATAAAGAACTATTAAGCTCTTGCTGGATGTGAGTCAAGTGAGTGATGTCTGTATTTCATGCATACAGACCAGATGAGATTCCAAACTTCAGAGCTTGGTCTGTGGAGTAAAATGATTGAAATTTAAAATTCCTTCTGATGACCTATGACTTTCCGTGGTGAGAAGAAAGGCAGAAGCGGAATGGGTATATATGTGATACCACAGCTGGCATTTTGGACGAGCAGCTTTCGCTTCACAAACTGCTGGAAATGACATTTACGCCGAATCCTCCTCAGACGTGTGGGCACTGATTCTTCATTTCCTCTTTCAGTGTGTTTGTGCCCTTTCCATTCAGGAACCTTCTTTATTTCTCCTAACTTTCTCCCCTTCTTCATTCTTCTTCTCGTCTTTCTCAGACTTTCATTTTATGCTTTAACACACTCCGATTTGTTTTCTATACACCCGACTTAACGGAAAATCCTCCAAAGGCCGATAATAGAAGGAAGGAGGGAGTTAACTGAGCTTTTCCCGGCAACAATGAGGGAAACCTAGCCGAGAATGACCAGTTATTTCACTATGGGATCTCTCAGTATCTATAATTGAATCACTTAAGCACTCCTGGCTATTAGCTGGCGCGAAGACTCGAGCATTTAGAGAGAGGAAAGTAAAGTACTTGTGCTCATGGCATCAGAGGAATACTGAATGAGCTTGAAGACGAGCCAAGTGTTGCACCTGCACTGCCTGTTAATATGAATATATTCCCACAAATATGAGCAAATGTTTGCATGTTTCTCTGTGTTTGAGTTTGAATATACCGACCTCGATGATAACCTTTCTCCACTCAAGGTAATTGGATAATATTTTGTAGCAGTTGAATTAGAGTGAAGCCGTTTGCCAGAAAGCTGCAGTGACTTCTGTGTCCTGTTTTCCTCCCTCAGGCCTTCAGGCCCGCCATCTGCTTGTGTGAGTGATGGGAGCATGCTGAGACACAAATCTATGTTTGAGTGTGTGTGTTTCTGTGGGTTTTTGTGGCTTATGTCTCAATGTCTTTGGGTGATGTTGATGCACATCTCTGGAGCTGTGAAAGATGATGGTAGTGGACATCTGATTGGCAGTAATGCATGAGTAAGAGCAAATGGTAACACAGGGCTGCTTCTGGCCAAACGTGATTAAAGACGGTAATGATGATGGACGGTCAGCTTAGTCTGAAGAAAGAAAAAAAAATCACATTGTGAGCAGCTGGGGAACAGATATGTACACTGTTTGGAAATTGACTTAGTGAAAATCTGGATGTATCAAGATGTGATAAGGAGAGATCAATTGTTAGGCGCACATGCAGACACATAATCAGACTTAGAAGGCAACATATAAGGCTTCATTTGTTTTCTTATTTGGTGATTAAAACAAGTCTTAACCCCTGCAACTTTACAGCATCAAGGCTATGTCCAATTCCAAAGTACAATGTCTTTAGCCTTCCTTCCATACAACACTCATATATCATCATTTTTGGCAGGATGTGTGCGGGTAGGAAAGTACACCAGGGTTTGAACTTTTCTCTCCAGCTTTTCTTTATGCAGAACTGTTGACCTATTTGAAGTGTTTGCAACCAATTGCAATGCTATAAGAGCCTCAGAGTGATTTGACATTGCTTCTTTTCACCTTGCCTTCAAGCATGTACGTTGAAAAACAATGTAAACACTTGTCCTCTGGTGTTAATAATGAATGTACTTGGTGCCTACTGACAATGCCATTTTTACCAAAGACAGTGATTTAGCATAACATTTAATTCAGTATGAAAACCAGTGGAGTCGCCACTATATAATAATTCTAAAAAAAAAACGGATCAATGAGAACGATCAATGTCAACACTGATGCTATATTCATGTAATAACTGTATTTTCTATCTTACATCTATACATTTTTTAGAGTGACAGGACAGTGGATAGTGTCAGAAATTAAGAGAGAGAGAGAGAGAGTGGGGAATGGCATGCAGCAAAGGAGCCACAGGTTGGATTTGAACTGTGCAGCCTGTTTTGAGGACTGTAGCTGGGAAAAGTCTATCCATCAATTATCTATACCGCTTTTTCCCGTTCAGGGTAGCGCGGGGCTGGAGAGGATCCCAGCTGTCAAAGGGCGAGAGGCAGGGTACACCCTGGACTGTTAGCCAGTCAATCACAGAGCTGACATATAGACACAGACAACCAGCCACACATTCAAACCTACTGGCAATGTAGAGTCACCAACTCACCTAACGAGCATGTCTGTGGACTGTGGGAGGAAGACGCAGTACCCGAAGAGAACCCACACATGCACAGGGAGAACATGCAGACTCCACACAGAGAGGCCCTGTCCGACGAGGATTTGAACCAGGACCAACTCGCTGTACTAACAAGCTGCAGCCAGCTGGGAAATGTAGTTTTAATAAAATACTTCTCACACAGGAGGACAAAAATAGATTTTTTTTAGGACTATTTCAGCTGAACTGTTAAAAAAAAAAGAACAACAATGCCGATGTTAGTCATGCAGAAAAAAACAAAGTCTGTATAAAAAATGTCGAACGTTTCCAATAGTAACATTTGAGCTCCATGGCACAGAAGATTAGGCTGTATCCCTGCGTACACACACAACACCGATATACTGCACGATCTGGTAACTTGAGCGTGTTGTTTTATGTCAGTGTGTAAGATGTGGATTTGAAAGCCTTGTCCTTTACGACCTCCATTTGCAAATGTATGATTATGTACCTCTAAACTTCCCTACTATAGAGAGATCTCAGTAGCTTGTAAATGTACAGTGTTTGACCTTGACACCTTATGATAATTGTAGTTTTACTTTGCAGGGATGAAACGAGCGTATGCTTCTCTGAATCTCACAAACACTAAAACCTCAGCAGAGCAAACATGTGATCAAACATTTCACATCCTCACATTTAGCAGAGAAGCGGAGGAGACAGGGTGTTAATACAAAACGAAAGTGAGAACAGGGTCAAAGCAGAGGCGTAGGGAAGAAAAGGCATTGGAGATAGTAATGCTATAAAGCTATATTAGATAATTACATATGGGGGAATTGGATGCGGTGGGAAGAGGGAGAAGAGGCGGCGCGTAGAAGCATCAGAGGGAAGCGACGGACGAGATACAGGAGAAGAGAGGGAGAAGTAGACGTAGGATGAAGGAGAATAAGGGGGTGGGTGGGGGGGGTGAAGCGAAGTATGGGGATGGTATAAAGAGGATTTATTGAGGCTGCAGGGGAGAGCAGCGTGATAGCTCTCTGATGGATTAGAGGAATGCATGAGAAATGGAGTGAAGAGGGGCAGCGAGGACCGCGAGAAGGAGAAAAGGGAAGTTTGTGTGTCTCCTTGGGGCAGCTCTAAACACTGGTATCATTAATGTAGAGAGGAGAGCACTCGTCGGGGCACGCTCTCTTTATTTAAAGGCCACCTGTGGGTGTTGGGGAGGCAGAGAGAGAGAGAGGGGATGACAGTCAGATAGCATTAATGAGAAAGTGAGTTGGAAAGAGAATCAGGAAATTGCTGTGGCTGGCGGCGAGATAAGTGACAAGAAAGGAGAGAAATACGAGAAAAGGAGTGTGCCAAAAGTAGAAGTGAAGTAGTCTGCCGACCATGTCATGTGTGTGTGTGTGTGTGTGTGTGTGTGTGTGTGTGTGTGTGTTTGTGTGTGTCAGTATCTGCGCTCTGGTCCTTAGGGTGTTTTCCAACCATGTTTTGTATATTCTTTAGACAGACCTGTTTCCTTTGAGAATCCTGTCAGTGAAGATGAAAACACACTCTCTATACGTTCATGCCAAATGAATATTTCATATTTCATATCCCGCAGACTTTGGACAGCGTCTGCAAATAGTCCCCTGTCTCGTGTTATCCAGCCCAGTCAACTCCTTTTTTGTCTGCCTCTCTGCGTTCGCTCCTATGAAGGGGAAGCTGGAAACAAAGACTCCAATTAGTCAGGCAATTACACTCGCGTTTTGTGTCCTCTACTCATCCTCTGAGTCACACGCTAATAGCTATTCTTTCCTCTTCCATCTCTCATTTGCCCTTTTATGTCTCTGTTTTCTCTCCTGGCTTTGGTGTTCTGTGTGAAATCTTGTCTTGTAATGTATTTTTTTTTTTTACCCTTTCAAGATACAGAAATCATTTATAATTCCCTCTCTGTTTCTGCTGTTCAATTGCTATCTATCGCTCCTCCTTCATCTTTCTTTTCCGCCCTGTCTCTTTGTCTCTTCATCTTTTTCAACCGGAGCCCGCCTTGTCATCCATCACTGGGAGGCTGGTGTGACCAGTGGGCACATGCACACACACACACACACACACACACACACACACACACACACACACACACACACACACACACACACACACACACACACACACACACACCTCTTTCTTCAAACTTTAGTTTCTCTTTTTTCCCTCCAGTCTTTCAGTGTAATGCTTATGTTTGGATGGATGGGAAATCTTGAAGCTGGAGAAGTTGTTACAAATGTTTTCCCATCACAACTCTTTATAGCAATGCAAGTTTTCCTTACATTTCCTCCTTCACCTTCATATGGACTCGGCACAAATCCCTATTATCTTCCATGTTCCCTTTGAAAATCGTTCTTTGTCACAACAAACGATGGAATCATGCAGTTAAAAAACAACTGAAATAGCTCACAGCAGACTTCTGCACACAGAAAGTCTCACAGATGTCTCCGCTCCACAGTGGAACAAAATAATTTGAACCTAAAATAAAATTGCCACTGTAATGTCATACAGAAAAACTACAAAATGACAAAGAAAAAAGGAAATGGAAACAGCTCAACAAAAGGTGACTAGAGCCTGATGTTCTGCTTTTTCTTCTGTTTTTTCATCCCCGGCTCTTAGTGTGGTATGCTCTTTTAGTTTGTTCCAATCTTTCTCCGGTAGCGTTGATAGGCCTTTCTATCTCTTGCATCTTAAAACAGGTAAACAGGTTTGTATTGGCTGAGCTCTCAGTGCCGATGCTCATGCTGCTTTTCTTGTGTTGTTTTGAAATTCTCTGAACAGCGAGGGGGCTTGAAGAAAGTAATCCTCAAATGTTGATGGATATCTGTACAGTTAATTTTGGATTCTATACATGTAGTCTTCTATGTCTGACATTGTCCATCAGACGTACTCTTAAACATTGTGGCGGCAGACATCTTTCCCTCTGCTCAAACATTAGATTATCCCTCCGATGGATTCAGATTATGGACTGAAATAGACAGTCTAATGAAGAATGAGGAAATGTACTGATATATCTTCATATATCCTAAAACCCAGTCATCTCTTCTCTGCCTCCTCCTCCTCTTCCTCCTGCTCTTCCTCAAGGAGGGAGGAAAAGACTGCCAAAAATACCATTATTTGCTCAGCAAGTTAAAAAGAATAGATGTGACTTGTCAACCTAAAATAGAAATTAAAAGAATTGGATGATGTAATTCTCTTTTTTTTTTTCAAGTTCTCTTTGGGGTTTTTTTTCAAGCTCTTCATACTTCTTTTTTTTTTGCCTTTAGTTCTCAGGATGGCATGATCTTGATGACTCAATTCCCTCACATCTCCATTTTATTAATTAAACTTTCATGATCCAATCTAATCTAATGGCTCATTTGACTGTGTGTTGTGTGAGGTGAATGCCAAGTGCGATCTGTTTTCTGTATTTCATGAAGTATGGTCTTTGATGGCTTTATGTTTTGAATCATATGGGTAAAAGGGTGAGCAGGGTGCCATGCAGGAGCTTACAGTGCCACTTAAGTTCTCTGAATGCCGTTTCAGCAGCAGCGGCAAACGGTTGATGTTGCCTATTCATGAGAGAGTGACCTTAGCACACTGTCCCTGCTCTCCTGCACCTGCCGTGATTTATTGGTCACAGAACGCTGGGCAGGCTGACGATGCGCCAGAGTTTGTGCGCGGGGCAACACGTGACCGCCCCTTCAGCATTTGTCCTTCGCTTTCAACTTGGTCCACCTCTTCAGGACCAAATACACATAAACACTGCAGAATAAATCTGCACTCTACTTGTAATTCAGCCGTCTTAATCCTGAAAGACTCTTTCATTGCATTTTAGAATGTTGCAATAAAGAAAACTTAAAGATGTCACCTTTGGCCCCTTTAATAGACAGCTGGGACTTTTGCTTTTTTAAAGATGTAAGTGTTCTCGTGCAGTGTGTTGACACTCTGACTAAACACAGAGTTAAACCAATGTCAATAAAGGAGGAGTCGGAGTAAGTTTTCTTCATTTACTGTCACAGATCCTTATTAACATGTTGGTGAAAACTGCAAAATAAAAACAATAAGACATTCATTGTCCCTGTAATAGCTTAAAGGTTACATTTTACATTTGCGTGACACATAACTGCTACTTAAACAAACGTTTTCATAAAATAATGATCAATATACTTTCTTTAACATCTCTTTGTTCAAACAAATAACTCACAGCATTGCCTGTCCGATGATTCTCAGTGGATGGCAGCGGATTAACTCCAGAGCATGCACAATCTGACTGAGCCTGCTGCAGGTCTAATATGAGCCCCGAGAGGAAATGACATCATCATCTAACATAATAAAAACACTGAACGAATACCATAATGGCAACACAAAAGATTTAAAGATCGATGTGTTTAAACTCATTCTTACAGTATTACATCAAGAGGATAGTTTGTATAAAACATGGAGGTAGTCTGAGTGACATCACCCGTTGGTGAGAAGATTCTTGAAGCCCAATGATGGGCGTCGCCATATTGGAAATGTTTTCTTAACCCAACGTTCAATCAATCTAGCATTACGCAAAGAGGCAACCTGTCAGTCAAATCAACCAGGCTAAACAGCATGAAAACAGATCAGTTATCACAAAGGTCTCTACTGTTTTTGCCAATAAGAAAATGAGCCATTCAGACCAAAACTGTTTGGATGACCAGGATGTAAAAATGGGGATCTTAATATGGGACCTGATGGGGATTCCTTGGCCTTAATTGCCAGCCTCAGGTGGATACTCGAGTAACAGCAGTTGTGTGCACTTCCCCATTGGCTTCATTTTACACCGAAGGCTATCCCGTTGGACAAGAAGCGGGGCTTGCCTGTTGTTTTTCATGATATCTGCTGTTTTTGTGGGAGTATTTGTCATTCCGAGCACAGATTGGTTTGATGAGTTTGAGTTTGTTTTTGTGTCAGGAGACAAACAGGAGGAGGGAGGAAGAAAAGAAGCTCAGAAAATCAAAACAAAGAGAGAATCTGAAGAGCAAGCTAGTATACATCTTTATGAATCGGGGGCACAATATGGATATGCAGGAGCCGAAAGACTCCAAAGTTCAGAGTGATGATCAGACTTTGCATGATATGTTACAGGTGTTCCAAAAAACAGTACAATTGTATCCTCATAAGGATGTTTTCTCTTTGGCTGTATGGCCCAGGGTTCAACAAATCGTAGAAGGTGCATGCAAAAACACATGATTTATTCATTTAACAACACTGTGTGTTTGTGTGTGTGTGATGTGACTGTGTTTTCAACAACCTTGTGTGTGTTTGGAGAGCTAATGATGTGTGCAGCAGCGCTTGGTTGTCTCTCATTCAGTAACAGATGCTGGCCTATTAACCGAGATGTGTTTTTGATAAGAATAAAGCATTGCCACTGTGTGTGTGTGTGTGTGTGTGTGTGTGTGTGTGCGTGTGTGTGCGTGTGCGCGCGTCTGTGTGTGTGTGTTTGTGCGGTTGTGTGTGTCGTCTGTGTGTGCGTCTGTGTGGGTCTATGTGTGTGTGTGTGTGTGTGTGTGTGTGTGTGTGTGTGTGTGTGTGCGTGTGCGCGCGTCTGTGTGTGTGTGTTTGTGCGGTTGTGTGTGTCGTCTGTGTGGGTCTGTGTGTGTGTGTGTGTGTGTGTGTGTGTGTGTGTGTGTGTGTGTGTGTGTGTGTGTGTGTGTGTGTGTGTGTGCGCGTGCGCGCATCCATGTGTGTGTGTGTTTGTGCGGTTGTGTGTGTCGTCTGTGCTAGGGATAAACATGCAGCCCTTTACTCAGCCTAACCAGGAGTCCCAGAGAAATACTGGAGCCTATGAGTGTAAAATGCTGATTTATGTGGAGCATTGATTTTCTTCCTACAGTCTCTGAAGGAGTGTTTTATTCAGGACCTGAGGCTGATAATATCCTGGCTCTCTGCCGTCTCTGCTGCCATCTTCGCCTGCAGCACAGAACTCTATTCTGGGCTGATTAACCAGTTTATGCTCCGGTCCAACTGGCATATGTTTTTATGATCACTCCTTTTAAGTCTGTTTACCTTATACTTCTCTGCAGTGTCATTCAATCAATACTGCTTTAGTTCTGTTGAATCAAAGTCTGTCACAGATGCGGTCAAACATCTAACGATATTTCTCTCTCTCTCTCTCTCTTTGTCCCTCTCCACTCAGCCTGATGTCGTCCAGACAGTACTACTTTGAGATCCTTCACAAGCAGGATGACAAGGGCTCGGATCACGTGGAGGTTGGGGTAAGTGGACCCATACTGTGAAATGGTACAGTGGTTAGTGCGAGCGTCCCATGTATGGAGGCCGTAGTCCTCCAAGCGGGCGGCCCGGGTTCGAGTCCGACCTGTGGATCCTTTCCCGCATTTCATTCCCCAAAAATAAATCTTAAAAGAAAAGAAAATGGTCATAATCAAGCAGCCGGGGATGCTGGATGACGTCTTTTTTTAAAAAAAGGATAAAACATGGATCAAATTACAAAGAACGTTTTTAAATTCTACGTTGTAAAACCATATGGATGGATGGATTTATATTTTTTTCCAGAGGTTTTCCGGGTCAAATCTTTGAAACACTTTCTTTTTGAAAATGTCATATCTTATAATGGGGGGTTATCTTTTTTCTCTCTGCATTTCTTTGCCCTCCCAGTCATTTCATTTTCTTCTTTAAATGCTGATGTTGGCATATGTAAATGCTCCCACCTGTCTCCAGAAAGCTTTTACCTTTGGCAGGATTATTTGCATTTCTCTTTCACTTGTATCCGGTGTTTAACACTGTCAAAGTGATGCTGAGAAATGCAGAAGGGTCTGAAGTAGAAAAATCTCCTTTACTTCGTTAGCTGAACATAACTTTGCATTTTTTTCCCCTTTTTTCCTTGGACTCATCAGCCACTTTCTTTTCCCTTGGGGGTTTAACATCTCACAGCTATTCTTCTTTCCTCTATCCTCTCTCCCTTTTTCCATCTGTCATCACTCTCCTCCTCCTCAGCACTTCTTCTAAGTTTTCCTCTTTGTGCTGTATGTATCCTCCCTCACTAACTTTCTGCTGTCTCTCTGACTCTCCTCCTGCACCATTTCTCTCTTCAGTAGCTGAGCTCTGCACCTCAGGCAGAGCTCAGAGATGAGTGGAGCTTAATTTCGAGATGAAGTTTCAAACGAGAGCCCACACGCCTCGTGTGAGCCTGTGCTTTGAGTGGGAGGGTGGATGATAAAAAGAGATCACTGGTGTGTGTTTGGAATGAGTCTCTTAACAAGCCCCAGGTTATCATCATCGCGGTGACCATCATCATCAGAAAAAGCTGCAGCACTGGAGCTGCTCTCTTCTTTCATAAAATTTCAGTGGCACTTTTCACCCGCAGGGTTAATGATTTTTTTTAACTTCTCTCTCAGTGAATCTTTATTCCCTGCAAACTCTTGTCTGAGTGCCTCTGGCTTCTTTCCTTCACCTATATTTCTGTCTCCATGCTAGTTCTTATTAGTTTCTTCCTAAGTCTTTTTTTTTAATGAACCCTCTTGTCATATTTTATTTTGCCTTTTTTTTAAGTTTCTAAAAACTATTTATCACTTCAGCACTCCTTAACCTCAGGGCACAGAGTCCTGCTTTCCTCTGTTCTCTTTCTCTCTGAGCTGTTCAGTGTTGTTCATGTCAGCTAGATGAGATGAGTGTTTGACAAAGAGAGGAAGGCACAATCATGCCGTACTTACACTCAGGCCTGAAGTGTGAATCCAAAATGGTAAATCAGTTTAATCAGCTGTCGTGTTTTTTTTTTTTTCACACCAGCTGTATAAAATGTACCCTTCATGGCAGGTGTCCCAATATACTGTTGCAGTGATGTTGTGGGTCCTTGGTGTGGGTGTGTTAGGAATATTCTGCTGATGATGTGCAAGTGTGACTAATAAATTACAGCCCATGACAGCCACAAAGACAAAACGAATAACTGTCCCTTTATTTGGATCAGACAAACAGACTGAGGATGTGACATGATAAAGGCAGAGATGGTTCACTGTTTATCTCTCCTTGTTGCTGGACTGGTGGCTCTTGGCTGGTTTATCTGGTACCCGTGTGGACAGTGAGGTCCTCAGGCTCGATAGTGTTGAACATTTGCAGGTGTTAGGACGTGTTGACATCAACTTGCACATTATTTCAATTAGAAAACTGCTTCTCCTTCTATACTTAGATCATCTAATGTAATGTGTGCTGCAAATTATAAACGTTGACTCATCAAAACTGAGGCTAAATGTTTGTTGTTGATAGAGTATTGTAGAATATTTCTCATACAACCACTTAAATTGATAAATTCCATGATGTTGCCCTGTGTTTGAAAGGCTAAATGATGGAGGGTTGTGTTGGATTTGCTTTTCCGTCATATTTTAACAGTCAAACAATCATCCAGGATCTCTATACTTTATTTGATTTTTGTTGGGATTTCTTTGTTAAATTATGTTTTATACTTTCTCCTATGTCCCAGCAGTTCAACCTGATGGTCTCCCTTACTTATTTTCCACATGGTTAATGAAGCCAGGGGTTGTTTATTGAGGTGGTTTTTTTTTCATAAAATGTTTAAATAAACTTTTAAAAAATCTGACATGACTTTCTGATTAACTGGAGCACTACAATGTGTTGGTCACAGTAAGATAATTTAGCAGTTAAGTTTATAGCTCACATTTGAAAAGGCCTTGAACTGACATTAATTTCTTCTTGACCACCAACAGCTAAGACAACAGCAAAGCTAACAGACAAGCTCAGCTTGTCACAGCCGGGCTCGTCTGAGATAAATGGCCTTCAAACTTATTTAATATTAAACATTTAAAGCCAATAAGCATAACAAGATATGCATGAGATTCCATTTAAATGTATTCAATCACAGACTTGTCAAACAGTCTGGCATGTTGTGCTGCTGATTTCAAGAGTTAATAACTGAAGAGAAGAAGACCATCGAGAGAGGACAGGAAACACTCGGGACGAGTCCTCCATGTTGTCAGTGGTTGCTGATGGATCTGAATCTGAGAGCATCTTCTGTAATAAAGAAAAACAATCATGGAGTTAAATGTAAAGTATAATGAATTTTACTGTGATGTTTCTGCCTCAGACCTGAAATCAGATCTGTCCTCAGGTTCTGCTAAAATTCAGCTTCTAAAGTTTGTTTTTAAGACAGGAGAACTATTTATGAGGAAAAACAAAATATATAACAAGACATGATGAATCCAATAATATGATCAGCTTTATGAATTTATGTTTTAAGACAAAAGTGTTCCTGCCACTTTCTATTGAAGATTATTGTAAACTGTCATCACATGGGCCAGCCTGATAAATTAAACTAATGTTAAATATTCTCATATAATCAGACAACCAGTTTGTGTGCAGAACCTCACCGGAGCTGGAATCAGAGTCTGGGCTGCTGTTTCCTTTGGACACTGATTTCCTTGAAAACAGAAAGAAGAACAATTTAAACATGAACTTCTTGCAGAACCACAGAGGCTGTTAAAATCTTCTGCTAGTCTTCCTTACATTTTAAGAAGGATTATAAATTGTTACTAAAATTACTTTGATGCTGATAGCGGTTACAATAACACAGTCCGATCATATGAGAGATAATTTTACCTTTGAGTCCTATGTGAAGACGTTCTCTTCAGAATCAGTGCTGCAAAGACAGTTTATTTATCAGAGGATGTACTGTATGCAAAGTAGATTTTTTTTAGCTGTAATTCCTCAAAAAGATTTGAGACTGCTTTGTTATTTGAGAGCACAGATTGTTTCTTTTCCCTTCTCTCTGTTTGACTGTACATGACCTTTTAGTGCTGTAAAAGATGCTACAGTAAATCCTGGATCAGCTGTGTGGATGGTGTGACTGTGTGGTAAAGCTTTGTTAAAGTTGTCACGCACATACTCATATGCCTTTGGAGAGTAAAAGTGCAGTGTGGTGGCAAACTGCTTATAAAATATAAAATAGTATTTTATTGGTGAGGTGCCCCAATCAAAGCGTCCTACAGAGTAGCAGCAGCGGGCTGTAGAGGGAGGAGAGGAGGACACCGGAGGGGGCGAGCTGGGGGAGAGACGAGAGACCCGAGAAAAAGGAAATCCTCAGTTTAAAATATAATGTTGGCGAAAAGAGGGAAATAGGAAGACATAAATGTCAATGTTGAAATTCTTTTGAATGCAGAGGCTGTGAATGTTCAGTTTTCTTTGGCTATAAAAAGACAACAATAGCCTGTAGTTTAATCATGGTGTTTATCTTCGTTAACGATTATTGAAGCGAAGTAAAAAAATAAATGCATGACATTTAAAACATATTAACATGTGTGGGGAAAAACGTGATCTTTATGTCTTCTTTTATTGTGCCTATGTCTCCTCCTAACTACAATAACAGCAGCATGTTGTGTGTAACACTGATCTCCTGCATTAACACCTTCCTTTCAAAAGGTGTTAAATACAGACACAGTCACAATCACCGCAGGTTTTGGTCAGGTTTTGTCAATTTTTAGTACAAATTCTCAATGAGCGTCATTAAATTTACAATATGATCAACTTGTGACTGTTGAATTGGTGTGTGGAAGACAATGCAGAATATTTATCACGTTTAAGCAGCATGATGCTCAGTTAATATTACATTACACCACCGCAGATTGTTGATGTTTGTGTTCACGTTTCAGTTAGTCTCTTAAATCAGTAACAATTATATTAAATCAGATCTTACCTTTAGTTTTATCTGGATACATAGAGAAATATTCTACCCTCGTATATAGTACTATGAATTTCAGTCTGCACGGTGAAAGTAAAACCTGTTACTCTCTGTATAGCCCACTTATCACTCAGACTGTAAAAATGTACACATTAGTAATGATGCAGGCCAGATTACAATTATTTGACTTTGTTTTTGCCCTAGATACTTTTTTGAGACTTTACCAGACTATTTATTTTTGCTGTAAAATAACTGTACAGTCAATGAACCACATCTATGAGCAGATTTTTATTACGATTCTTGGTTTTAAATACAATTTAAATCACAATAAATGATATAACAATATCAAGAAACATAGCATGTCAATTATTAGGTTTGCTCATGTTAAAAAATAAAATAAAAAGATAAATCATGCCGGACAAGTAACCTAGCTTTACAACATTTCGGCTAACCTTAGACTGCTTATGTGTTAGCTAGCTAGATAACGACTTTAACCAACCAATGACACATAAATCACACTTTTTTACTTACCGAAAAAACTGCAAAGATCCCTTAGATCCAACAGGTCGGTTAGAACAGTTTACTTCAGAACAACTCATTTTGCCAGCTCAAAAAAGACGAAAAAACTGAACGGAAAAATTGAATGGCGTCTCGGCTTTCCTTCACTACGTAACTTTTGCTATTCACAAAGAGAGCTACGTAAGATCGGCGGCTGTCAATCATCGTCAAATATGACGTAAAATCCCGTTTTTCAACCTCAAATAACTTATTTAAAACAAACTTCACAGAAAAATGAGCACTTGAACACAATGTAGGGTGATAATAACTAATGATCACAGCAGAGTTTAGGTTTGGAAAAAAATTATGTGACGAGTATTTTAGCTTTACAGTTTGACCCACATCCCATCTGTTTTCATTGAGGAGGCGGGGTTTATGACCTATACTGCAGCCAGTCAGCAGGGGGAGCTCTAAAAATAAAAGCTTCACTAGACCGGGAGCTTGTCCCGTCCATTATTTTTACAGTCTATGGTCAGCACCTGTGTGTCTGATCGGACTTAAAGCTGTTTGTTTGTTGTTACTGACGTTGTTCCCTCCTCTAGATCTTTGCTTGTGCTGTACTTACTCTTTGAGGTTAGTTGCTCTGGATAAACGGGTCTGCTTAATGAATAGTAGGATATTAAAATACCAAGATAGGCTCATGATTTATAAACAGGTGTTTGACTCTGAGATTGGCAGTCAAATTGCACATGGGCCGACCGAGCAAGCAGCCTGTAACAGTCACTCCTGTTCCTTTTCTTACGTTCTTGTATTTTCTGATTCTGATTCTGATTCTGAACAAGGTTCTTTTGAACAATTGGACTTTTTGGGGTCACCTCCAGAGTTAAGCCCAATATTCTTTTTTTTCTTTGCTAGGTTCGGCCACATTTTTCCCCCACAATTTTTTCCCCAACAAGGGTTTAACTTTGTGTCCCTGTGGCTTCTTGCAGGGCAGGAAGTGTAAAATAGGGTTAAACCACAGAGTCTTCTGGCTGACAGCTGCATTTTTGAGAGTAGGAAGAAAAAGCTAACACAATAAAGTTGCAGGTCATGAAAGACAGTCAAAGCTGTATTTTTTCAGTAAGGGTGACCAATACTACATGATGTTGACAAGAGAAGCTTTTGAAATGGAGTAAAATAAGTACATTACTTAAACCTCCATTCCTGGATCATATTACATCTGCTCAGTGCCCTGCAGTAAGTTAGACCGTTACTTCCTATTTCTGTTTTAAGTCTATAGGCGACATGTGTTTGTCCACAGTGAAGGCTTAAGTTGACTATTTCAGAATAACCAAATACAAATTGGGTGAAAATAAGAGAACTGCTTAAAAATAACACATATCCAGGGGCGCTGGTGGCGCAGTGGTTAGTGTGCGCGCCCTACGTGTGGAGGCTGTCGGCTCAAGCATGCGGCCCAGGTTCACATCCCACCTGTGGCCTCTTTCCCACATTTCATTCCCCACTCTCTCGCCCTGATTTCCGACTCTATCCACTGTCCTATCTCTCCGTTAAAGGCATAAAAAGCCCAAAAATAACACATAACCAAAATGTATAAATCAACTTTGCGGCAATTCAAGGCCTCTAAACTAATGATGTTTCTCTTTTTGGAGCTTGACAAAGACCAAAAGAACACAACTGCCAAAGAGAAGAAGATGAGACAGAATAAGGAGGACAAACAAACTGGAGCAGAGTTTAGAAAGAATATGTAAATGGTGCGTGCTGGAGGCTTTTACATGAAATATTTCTTTTCTTTTTCCTTTGGTATTTCTTATTCAAATAATCAGCTTTGTTGCAGACTTTGCCAGTCATCCAGAAAACTGTTGAGATTATTATGTCAACCGGTAAATCAAGGTCATTTGGAAACCCTCCTCTGTCTCTGTCTCTGTCTCTGTCTCTCGCTCTCTCTCTCTCTCTCTATTTCACTCATTCCAACACCTCGCCCTCAGCCCACTACTCACGAGGCAATCAAAGTGGGTTTGCAGTCGTAGTAACAGTGTAATGAAACGTACAAAAGTCATGCAACAAATCAAGATAGTGTGTGGTCAGGCTCGTGTGTGTATGTGTGTGCGCTGCACTGTCACCCAAAGGCCCCAGTGTGTGATTTAGCAGCAGAATACATTTCACACCTTGACAAAAATAGCAGATTTACCGAGACCGGCCCACAACAGGGTAAGCCCAGAGCTCACATAAATCCGCAGAAGCCCAGCGCTGCACTCATTTGTTAAAGAGCAGATAGTGTGGATTCACAGCTCTTTTCTCCTCTGTGCTATACCAAGCTGTGATTGCATGTTCAAAGGTGGGCTGTTCCTCCGGGAGTGTGTTTGTTTTCTCCTGCTTGTTACAAAGAAACAAGAGGGAGTAAATATCAGATAGTACACACGGCTGGAAGTTTCCCTTTGGCAAGACAAAAAAAATAAGAAAGGGAGGTCTTGTTCTGTCTGTGTTGGCTCCCTTTTATTTTTTACTCATGTGAAGGAATTAGGAGGAATGGCTGCAGGAAGGCGGAACAAAAACAGAATTAGAATCAGGGAGTGACAAGTTGGGAATACACTGGCTTTCCAGAGGCGATGGAAACAACTGTTTGTATACGAACAGCAGGCCAATGAATAAGGAGATTGTTAGGATGAGTAACTAAAGCTGCACTCAGACTGAACCTTTCCATTACTGCGCCCTGCCTCAATGTTTTTCTTCAATTAACTTCAAATAAACCTCCTTTTTAGAGTGATGACCGCTTTTTTTTTTTAAAGGATTATACTGGATGAAAGAAGATTTAGCACGCACAAGTGTCATTAAGTTCTTTAAATGTCATCTGGATCTTTGTGGGTAAAACACCGGACCTTTCCACAGGCCTTAATGGAAAACGTCTCCCGCCTGCTCTATGACAGAATGAGAGAATGTGTTGGCCGTTAAATGATGTGATTGAGTTGAGGAGGCAGTGAGAGAAAGAGGAGAAGAAAGGCATGCCTTAATTAGTAATGGCAACTTTATGGAGAGGCCAGAGGTGTGGGATTTAAATGCCCGACTTTAATGACCCAGTTTTATCACTCCTGCCAGGCCAAACCTTAAACTGCCCCACCAATTAATACACACACCAACGCATGCACAGACACACACACACCCATCTATACTCAAACCCTGCAGACTCATGAGTGAAGTCACAAAGGCAGAACCGTACACAAATGAGCACCCAGGCCCCTCAACATCTGCCTCACGCCTCCCCCTGTAAGTGTAAATCAGGAGTGGTCCCTGCGACCTGGAGCCAGCTCTTAAAGTATATGGCCTGTGTCATTTTACTTTGGCAATATTTCAGCTTTCTTTCAGTTTCTTTACCACCTCAACACCTTTTAGTGTTGGCTTTGGTTCAGCCGCTCTCAGACATATGGAGTTTGTAACCTCAATCCACTTTTTTTCTTAACTGTTTGAATACCTTTAACCCCGCCCACTTCACAGTTTCATTTGATATATTCTCTAATTTTTTACATTCTTGTGTATAGTCATGCACATGATACCCTTCTCTACTAGTGACTTTTATTTTTGTCACACATATTAATTACCACACTTAGATAAACTCTAAAGTACTTTTCTCTAGCAGTACTTGGTGCTTGTTTTTCTCCTCCTTTCTCATGCCAACATAAGTTTAAATCAGTTATTTGTTTGCTGGATCACATTTTAATTTACTGTTGTCCTTTTGCCATTTCTTTCCAAGCAGTCACATGTATGATTTTTTTGAAGACAAACATGTTCTCACCCAAGGAGCAAGAATGAAGCCAGTGCAGAAGTGCATAAAAAAAATGTTGTTCCATCGACTGTCTGCTTGACACTGAATGCAAAAGCCAATGATCACATGTTAAAAAGCCATTTTTGACAGCAGGAGAAAACATGTTTACACCCTTGTACGAAAACTAGTATTGGACTGAATGGCTCATTTCTTTATTCCTAAACACGGTTCAGGGGTTTAATTTTTTTTAAATTCGCCCATTTTGATTTTATGAAGACCAGGAGTTCTGTGTACATTTTGGAGTGGCTGAGTTGACTGACAGATGGGTGCGTTGTTGCTGTTTGTCAGGACCCTAAAGGCTTGTCTCTACTCCACCGCTTTGTCTGTTATGTATAGATTGAGCAAAAGTTACTTGGAGAATAGCTTTCTATGGCGATCACCATCCCTCAGCTTCAAAATGTCTCTTCAGAAGACAATGTGGATAGTCACTGAGACTACTCAGTTTTATGCAATCTCCGCTCTTACCTCTAAAATGGTATGTGACACTTTCACTGCCATCTTCATTTGTCCTACTGCCCCCTAGAGGGCACAGTCCATGCCAGTATTTAAAACATGAACCATTTCTGGATAGTGTTATCCATAGGTTTATCTGTTGGGGGACTGGTCTCTGCTGGAAGGTCAGTTGCATGTTCACTTAACTTCAACAAAATATTTTTCCTTTACCCTTCTTGGACATGTATTCAGAGGCGAAATAAACTAAGGAAGGACAAAAAGAGAAAGCACTGCTTCAAGATGTAGGGTGCAATTGATTATTTTCACCAAACCTTCTGTATTGTAGAGCCTGTAAGAGTATTTCCTCTCTGACAGCCAAGATCGCTCAAAGCATTTTTTCTTTCCTTTTCAATCTGTCTACACTTTGCTCTGTGTGTGATACCTGGATAAGCCCCACCCTCGGTAGGATTACGCAAGAAGAGCAGACATCGCTCAGGACAGCGACACGCATAAACAACGTTCATGCTCTGTTGAAAATGAGTGCTCATAAATTACCTAAATAAAAAATAAAACAAGTATTTTGTTGCTTTCTTTTGAAGGGGCTGGCGGATGTGTTGTGGGGGTGATTGGTAGGTGAAACAGTGCAGAATGAATATCCAGGCTTTTCATTGTTATGACGATGACAGAATGTCATGGATGCAAGACTTGGACATAAATTATAAGTGTTCTCATATCTCAATAAAATGCCACAGCTTAATTCTTATTCATAAATCAGCTGAAAAAGAAAAAACATTTGGAGTAAAAGGATAAAAGCTGTCTTTAGAGATGATGTTTGTTCTTCTCTTTCTGTCCAACATGAAAACACTTTTTCTTCTCTCTAATGCAGATGTGATCTGACACTTCCCAAACAGCACCGTCCCACACTTGACATATCATTTTAACATTAAATAGGAAGTTAGTATCCTGTCACCCACACTCATTATGTTCTCATCATGCCAATTTTCATATGCTTACATTTTCTTTCATCCTGTCTTACCAAGTCTAATCTTTCAGTGACTCTCTTGTTATATATGATAAAGGATAATGTTTAGATTTTTTTGTCAGCTAAAAATTGTGGCAGTAGCTCAGTCTGTTGGGACTTGAACAGGAGTGTCGCCGGTTCACTGTTGATGTACCTGGTCATTACTCGCAGTTCCTTCTCATCTTTTGCCATTGCTTCTGCTGCTCTCTTTCCTCACTCTCCCTCTTGAGCTTCTCTGAGTACTCTGAAGCGACTTATTCTCTTATGCCCCATCTCTACTGCTCTCAGCTCTTTGTACATCTCTCTCCTGACCTCCTTACTCCTCTCCTCTGGGGTCAGTTTCATTAAGCTTTTAACAAGCTTCCATTTCAGCAAGAAGAGAACAATTCTGTTCTGAAAACATCTTGCGTATTCCTCCATATTTAAGGTGGATAATTGTACTCCACTTGGTTAGATTGATTACTTCTTTCTGTTGCTTCACCGAGATCTGTTGTCTTTAGGGTTTCTGCTGAATGATCTTCTTAGGCTGAAAACTGAAGCTCTCAGACTTCTGATGGAACTTCACAATCCCCAATATTTATGTTTATTCTTCACTGTAATCCCATGAAGGGAACCCCTATTTTTATTTTATTTTTTACATTTGCCTGCTCAGAATGTTGGCTTGCATGATGCCCCATTGCTGTCAGTTAGTTTGGTCTTTTTGAAGTCTTTTTTTCATTTACAGGTTGTTTAATCCGTAGTATTTCTTTTAAAGGAACACTGTGCTACATTTAACACATAAATACAGCAGAAATCAAGTATCCTATGTAAATGTCTCTCTGAGTCTTGACTGTCTACAATGAGTGAGAAGTGTGAGTCCCTCCAGCTGTACTGTTGTCATAGCCGTGTTAACTTCATTATTACATGGTGCTAGATCAGTCAGTTCTGGGTTATACCTTTCTCCCCTATGTTGATCAAAGTGTCTGCATGCCTTTGTCACACGTTTGATTCTTGTGGCTGCAGAGCAAACACATGGGATTTCAAGAGGAGTGCTGAGACAGTCTGTCATGTAAGTTTGACTTGATCTGAATCTCGTGAGAGTGTTAGTGTGACTAACTAGTTTCCCCTCAGAGAGCACACAGGGCATCGATGTAGACACACATAGTACCATGGACCAGTAATTGCTATGGATATTGGGCTCGTTTGTCTTTTTCAAACGTCTGGTCTGAGACACTTTGGCTAATGTTTAATTCAACATAGAAAATCAAACAGCCCGTCTCGCTTTCCACCTCCTCATCCCTCTTTGAATATTGTTGCCTCGTCCCTCAGGAAAGACTCGATATGACGGGGAAAACAAGCCACCGTTTTCATGTCAGTGTGACGGGGAATGGAGAGTGGCATTTATCACAAAGCATATGAGTGTGTAGTTTTTTCTGGCTGTCAGTGAAAATAAGAATACAATCAGTCTGCAGCTTTATGGCCTTGTTTTCCCGCTGTAGTTTTTGGTTATGGCTTTTTCTCATCAGGTGCTTTGTCCGCTCTTCGTTCCTGTCAACTTTCATTACGCGAAGGTTCTACGACGGTATCCGCAAAGCATCAAAACACCAGCAGTCTTTTTCTGTGCTCTGTTGGAGGGGTATCTGCTCACAGTCTGTCAGGAGTTTCTCCTTGATGCGCCTGTCAGTGTGCAGAACCGTAGCTCCATGCTAAAGACTTTCCATTCCTGGCAATGTTCAAAATTCACACTTTGCTTCTCTTCCCACCAAAGCTGTCATAACTTTTATTGTATCCCATCAGTAAATGGACCTTTTTCTTGTCATCCCCTGTCATCTCACACATGTACAGTACATCTATTATTGAGAAAGACATGTATTAATACTTAAAGAAAGGTCCTAAACACTGATTTAAAGGGCCAACTTTATCAAACACAGCATGTCTGGTACAATATCATTACTAAAAAGCCCAAAACCCACCAGAGCAAGTGCAGTGAAGGATCTTTTGTCTAGTAAGTCTAGTTATCGAGGTGTGTTCCAGCTTCATCAAAGTTCAATTAACTGAAATTAAACTATAGTCTTTGTTCAGATGTAACTTTTTAGCAGCAGTATTTCTGAATAGATTTATTGACAAACCAGGAAAATTACGCAAAAATGAAGCTCATATCTTTAACTGCTGAAGGGCTCAACCACTCAGACCTCTTTGCTATGGGTCGAGGCTCCTGGTGAGCTGGTCAATGTTCACGGTTGCTGTTTGTTGAGGCAAATTGGCTTTACCATCAGAAGCAACAAACAGGACCGAGTCATTCAAAGCACACTGCTGAAACAGCCTTTGTCTTCATCTTCCATGGAAAAGATTCAGTGGGTGGTGTATTTGACTGTTTAAAGACAGCACTATGGCATTAATTATCATAAAATCAAAAACCTGATCTACATGTGTTCAGGACAAGATCAGCAAAGTGATGAATGCTACCACTTTGTGGCTTATATTGTGTCATGTTAGTCAGATACAGCCATGAAACTCTGGATTTCTCCATAATGAAGGCTGTCAGCGTTGTTTACTGTACCGTGTAAATGACAATAGAACAACAAGAGCTTCTTTCAATTCAACTTCACTCAACAAAGAGACAAATACACCAACACTCAAAGGATTTCAATACACACTCTCATTAGCACTTGCAGTGACTCTCACGCTCTCACTTTGCCTTTTGTGCGCCACAACAACAGGACACCATTTTTGGAGTGTTAGCAACCTGTCCTTCTTAATGAAGTCACTGTTTCTGTGGTTAAAAGGTCTTCTGGCAATATATACACAGGTCAATGGAAGCACTTGAGCTGTCTTTGACCTTCCAATCAGACTCCAAATAAGTGGCAGACAGAGTCATGGGTGAAGGGACGTTTATAATGCCAATTTATTGTCCTAGAAATAATGAGGTCTCTGTGTCCATGTCTCTAACCTAAGTGACAACCTCCATCTCTTTGATAGTTGGTCACTTGTTTGGAAGTAGAATTCATTGCATTACATGTAAACTTTTCTACTGTTACATTGACAGATATCAAACACAATGTATGTTTGAGGCGGATTAAAATTAGGCTTTTTGGATTTGAGGAAATTGGTGACTCTTGTTTTGACTTCTTTCTCCTCTCTTCCTCCATCCACTCTTTACATCATATTAATAACTCTAAGTTGTCAACAACAACAGCAACAACTGGCCTTACTGTAAAATCTACCACATTTTTGTCCTTGATGAAACCCTTTTTTTAACATGACTTGTCTCACACCTCAACATGGACAATAATTGCTGTTCCCACCTAGCATTGTAGATCAAACGTCATTTTAAGGCGAAGGTGTATTGTTATTTATCTTTCAATAAATTCATGAAAAGACCCCAAATGAGTCTTTCTCTAAAAACTACTATTCTTTTTATGTCTCTTAGCTCAAACCCCCTCAAGTCCTACTCAAGATTTAAAAAGTTTGGTCACATAAACATATTTCACTCTTTAAACACCTGGACTGAAATTTAGCAAGCATTACTCCAAAAGTAAGTAAAAACATCATTCACTGAGGACTCTTTTCAGCTGTGGATTGCAACACAATTTGCACTTCATGGGTTTTAACAGGTGCAAGATAGTGCAATCAAAAGCAACTATAAAGGTTTTCTTATCTGAAGATATTGCGTTTCTAAACGATGAATTGCCTTGCATGTATGTGTTTTTTTTTATAGTTTTGGTGAAACAACGATGGTCTATTACAGAAATGTTGTCACAAATGTTAGTTTATGACCATGCAGCTCATTCAACCTACCCCTTATAAACAAAGGTAACCCCTTAGCAAACAGCAATATAGTGGTCCCAGTCTCTTTTTTTTTTTTTTTTTTTGTCTTTTTCCCTCAGGCAGGTGTCTTTAGGGTGGCTGTGGCTCAGCTGGTTGAGTTGGTCAACCGGAAGGTTGAGGGGTTCGATCCCCAGCTCCTGCAGCCACATGTCCGATGTGTCCTTTGGACACAAGACACTTAACCCCAAGTTGCTCCCACTGCTTTGTCTGCGATGTATGTATGTGGGTGAATGGGATTAGTTATACTTCTGATTGCCACTTTACATAGCAGCCTCTGGTATCAGTGTGAATGTGTGAATGGGTAGGTGTGACCTGTGATGTGAAAGCTCTTTGAGCTGTATAAACTGTATAAACCCAAGTCTATTTACCATTGACTTGGGCTTGTGTTCTCTGTCTTGTTCATCTTTCCCCTTTGCCGGTGACTTTAAAGACACAGTGCCAACATGAGGAAACAGAAAGCGGGGTACGCAGTGAGCCTCTCTGTCTCTACTCCACAAACGGACATAGACTAACAGCTCGACAGCCCTTATCCATTTGTAGCTGTGTAATCATCTTTCCTCAAGTCAAGTCAAGTTTAATAAAGCTGCGGCTGTGGCTCAGTTGGTAGAGTCGTCACCTCTCAACCGGAAGGTCGATCCCCAGCTGAGCAACATGTCCGATGTGTCCTTGGGCAAGACACTTAACCCCGCATTGCTCCCCCTGCTTCGGTGGTGGTGAATGAAAGGATTACTGTTGTACTTACTCTCTGATGTACGTCGCTTTGGATAAAAGCGTCTGCTAAGTGAGTTGTAACATTGTAACATATAGCACATTTCATATGACAAGCATAGACTCAATGTGCTTTAAAGAAACATCTAACAGTAGACAATATACATGATAACAAACACTATGCATAACAATATACTTATGCAAAACCATAAAACCGCAACATGTAAAAAAAAACGTTATCACCTTGTTTAAAAGTCTATGGTTTATTTGGAAGGTTCAGTAATGAAGCAAGCCACAGATTAAAGTGAGCAGGTTAAGAAGATACAGGCAAAAAAAATAACATATTCCCTGGAAATTGTAGGACTCTGCGAAAACTTAATAGTATTGTTTACACTCTGTTGATCTCATCTGATCTTAATTCTGAATTGAATTTAACATATAGAAGGAAAGGTCAAATAGTTTCATTATGTCACTGCTGCTTACGTGTCGCACGAACAAAATAACTTCATACCCATAGTGCCTGAGGCTTTGGAGCAGCAGATTGAATTAAAGGAAACAAACACAACAGCGGCCAGCTCTCTGTGAACCAATAAACTCCTAATCATTGCAGAGCAAAAATAACCTGTGCCTGATGGAACCAGAGGCAAGCTACCTGTGTGTGTGTGTGTGTGTGTGTGTGTGTGTGTGTGTGTGTGTGTGTGTGTGTGTGTGTAAACCTGAATGAAATCACTGTTTGTGTGTCACTCTAGTGGGCATCAAACCACACTGTGATTTGGAGCATCATCGTTTTGACCAGCTGAATGAAAACAATACCAAACCCTCATATGTCATTGGGTTGTCTAGGCATGATGGAACAAAAACTACTGGCTGCCCATTTTGCAGTGGGATTGCATGGTTCTTTTTTTTTTATTTTTTATTTCTCCTTGGATATAGATTTTCCTAGCTCTCTGTTGAACTTGTGGGACTGGTGAGCAGGCCAGTGCTTCTTCCTTCTCCTCCCGGTCCACATTGTTTCCCAGAGGATGATACCATACGCACAGAGTAAACTACAGAGATATTGTTTATGAAACTATTACTTAAAGTTGAAAATGTTAACACACACATTTATGGGTACCAGTTAATTTCACTTCTTTGACAAATTAAATAAAGAAGCACTAAGCCAGACTTTGAGGAGGAACCATTTCTGCAAAATACCCCACAGAGGGTTGACGTGCAGTTTTTTAAGCTTCTCACTTTTAAAGTTGAAATGACAACAGCTGAGTGTTGAACTCTGTTGAGCCTTGAAAAGTGTGGAAGGGTGCATCTGTTTCTCAACTATAGGTGGTAACATAAAGGCCAAGTTCTACCTTTAGCAGTTTTGATTCTTATCATGGCCATTTGGGGGCGGCTGTGGCTCAGTTGGTTGAGGCGGTCCTGCTTATGACCTAGACTTATGTGCTGCTTTCTGCCCTGATTACATGTCAAGTGTTGTTTGTTTCTATTGTTGATATTGATTGATTCTACTGTGGAGGCAGCTTCATGTGTGCAGCACTGGAGTCCAGCCTTTATAGCTACCGCTGACTCTCTTTGAACTTTGCGGTATCAAAAAAGATCAGCAGCATCGACCTCAGTGCTGAGCCTTTTTGAGGTGCATTTCATTTCTGCAGGTTGGATTCAAGGTTCATCAGGCAGGTTGTTTTGTTAGTGCGGTCTCAGTGTCAGACTTTAATGCCTTCCTGAGACACTGGAATAGAACAGAGCCATCAATTGTGTTGTTTGAAACACCGGCTTTCCCACTATGACAAATCTCAAGCCTGCGCCAGTGATAATATACAACTATTCTCAGTCAGCTGGGATTTTAGGCTCACTTTCATTTCTGATATATAATGAGTTTCCTTGGTTAGCATGAATTAAGTTTCAGTACCAAAGAAGCCAAGCTTATTCATGCAACACTGACACAGCTGATTCAGTATCAGCACTTTTTTTTTTTTTAATGATTTCTTTTTCAGTTGCTTGAAACTGAAACTCCAAACTACCACTTCCCAAGAACAACAACAACTCAAGTGCAGTCTCAACTTTTTTGTCCTTGAAGGAGTCCCGCTGTGGCGGTCTCCAGACTTGACCTTGAGGACAAGCACCCTAATATAATGACACGTTGCTGAAGCGTCTGGCGACCTGCTGGGCTGCTACCTGCTGCTGCTCAGCATGACGCCGCTCTGTGTCCTTGTTAGTTGTTCCTTTATATGTGCACTTGCTCGGTTGTTTTCTCTTGTGTTGAAGTGTCAGCGTGTTACTGAAGGAGTACGATACAACATGAGGATAGAACACAACAAATGCTGGATTTGCCTTTTACATATCAGCAGTTGGAGCTCCAACCAGTGCTTCATGAATGACAAAACGGGCACCGCGACACAATCTGAAACTGTTAATGTGTGTGTTTTTGATTTGCATACATATGCGGAGGCATTTGCATGCGCCTGAGGAGGGTGTTTATATTTGTATTCTCATCCCGAGGGCTGCAAAATGACCTGTCTCCTGTGGTTATATCCCGGGTAACCAGAAGTGACGTGGTAATTGTGAAATCTATTTAAAAAGAATTGTAGCCTCTCTCTCCATCTCGTGTATTTCTCTCTGTGTACTTCCATCTATTTTCAGGTCATTACTAGCTCTTCCTTTCCACACCTACTCTTCACCATCTTTTTCCTACGCCTCTGTTCTTCCTCGGCTCACAGTTTCTTTTTTTTTTATGTCTGCTCTTGTTTTGCTCATTTCCTCCTCCCTTCTTTATCCCTCAAGGCGTCACATTTCTTGTTTTTTGTCAATGTACCTCTTTCCTTCTTCTGTCTCTCCGTTCTCAAGTGTGTTTATATAAAAACCCGGTGTCAGATCGATTCTTGTGATGTTGCTCGAATCAATAGCACAGACAGTGTCCCACTTTAGCCTACAAACAGTGAGATGGACGATTTCTGCTCACCTTATACTTTCCACGTGTTGGCATTGGGTTTTCTTGTCTCACCCAATCCCTTCTCTCTCTCTTTCTCTCTCGTTCTGCCTTCACACACACAGTGGCGTCCGTTCCTGCCTGGTCTGAAGTATGAAGTGATAGACTCCGCCTACATCTCCTTGTACACAGGTAAGAGGTCCTCTAACCCTGGAAGCTTTGGTGACGTCTTGTCCAGGGAGATAAATTAGGTTTTATGGCAACTATAGAAATCTATATCTACAGGAGCATGCCGATTAGAGAAAATAAATTATGCTATAAAAAATATCTTCATCAATCTGCTTTGATATGGACGCAGACTTTTTTGATCTCGTGTTTCTCTCTTGTTCCTTATTAGGCACTCTCACATTTTTGTCTTAATCCTGTTGCATGATTAAAATCTACATCTACATTCCTTCATTTGTATATTTATATTTCTCTCTCCACCGGGCAGCTGCACATTGCCTTTTTCTGTGGGGTGTTAAGAGAAGCTACAGGGTCTCAAACTGGCTTTATATTTTCACTATAGATGTCATTCATAGCAGACATGAAAGCAGCAGCTCTTCCCTAGATGTGTAACCTCTGTAGCTTCAAGAATAGCAGGGTGTCACACGGATTCAGTCTTGCTAACAAGGAGCAAGGCAGAGAAAATGAGGTGTGGAGTGGAAACTTTGGGCAAAGCTGTGGGCTGTACGCTGGGGAATGTGTGCCATCATGTTTATGAGCAGCCATTTGAGGGGAGAAGAGGGACTTTTTGTGGTTTATGAGGTCACCTGTCTGAATCCAGCATTACCATCCTCTCATCTCTGCCTTCACACTTTCATTCCTACTCCTCCCTTTATGAGATACTCTCAACTACTTGTAGTCTGCGATTATTATTATTTTCTTTTTACTTTTCAGACGTACATATTTGATACAATTCCACTTTGAAATAACAGGAATGAATCTTCGACACGGGTAGACTGCATTTGTTTGACAATCCATCTATGGTGTTTAAAATAATGCTGAAATAACTCTCCCATACAGTTTTGTTTAAAATTGAAAACCCAGTTACATTTGTTCCAAGGATGGAATAAACTTTTTAAAAAGGGGAAGGAGACGTTCACTGTTTTCTCAGTTTTTCGCTTGTTTTGAGGATTTTAGGATCATAGAAGATTACTTACTCTTGGCAAAGCGTGGAAAATATGTGATCAACAGATGTCTTATTGTTATTCAAGAAGAGGCTTTCCCTGTACATCACCCTGAGCAGCCCCCAGAACACGCACGCGCACACATGCGAACACACACAATGAAAGTGTGTGCATGCTCCTCCCTCTGGAGGATAGAAATGATGCTGACCACCCTCTTAATTATGAAGCATTTCTCCCATCAGGCATTCCTCCTGACATGCCATTAATCACACACGCTCCCTCCTCCTCCTCCCCTGCTATCGATTGCTGTAATTATGACTCAGCTCTGTATTTGTTATCTTCCAACTTTTCCTCTTTTCAGCTTTTGTTTTTGCGCTCCTCTTCTTCTTCCTCTTCTTCTTTTGTTTACTTATCTCTGCCTCTATTTCATTCTTTTTTCCTCCCATTTCTTTAAATTTTCATGTTCTGTATTTTTGATGACTGCGAGACAATTCATGTGCAAATACAGTACGTATATTCCTTGCAACAGCTAACCAAAATGTTTCAATCATTGAATCATTGAATCATCGTTGTTAAAAGCAAGTGAATGCAGACACATTTTCTGCATCATTCCTGTCTCACCTAATATGTGTCCCTGCATCTGTATTTGTCAGACGAGTCCAATCTGAAGATGAACAGCGTCGACCACATCCCACAGACCTTGGCCAGTCACATCCGTCTCCCAGAGGAGTCTCAGCCTCAGGGTCTGGAGGGAGGCAGCATCACGCAGCACGGAGCGGATATGCTGAAGCCGGACCCCAGGGACACCTTTTACAGCAGTAAATCTGCCACTCATCATTTCCCGCTGCCCCCTATTTCTGTCCTCATCCTCCTTTTCAGGCCTGTCATTTTCTCTGACTGACTGATTGACGGTCTGGCCTGCAGCCTCTCTTGGTTGTCAGTTTAGCTGTATTCAGACTGTCATTTCGTCTTGGCAGCTGTGTTCCACATTGTGTGTCTTTTCCTTCGCACTTATCATTTCCCAACCTTCTAAAAACCCAAACACACGTTTCTTTTTTGTATCTTAACTTAAATATTCACCTTTTCCATCTCTTTTTGTCTCATCAGCTCCTATGATCGACCCCTCTCGGCTGGAAAACGTTCTTCCTGCCTGTCTCTACTCGCCAACTTATGTAGTCAAAGACTTCCCAATCGCAAGATACCAGGGCCTGCAATTTGTAAGTCACCTCTTCATCACCTTCCCTCTACTGAAGTTAAAAAGACCTGCCACACTGATGATGTTTTTTTTAGTGTCAGTATATGAGAAAGTGAGCTCCTGCTTAAATAAGACTTTGGGGTCATCTGAAGTGCATCCAATTATGACGGGAGACTTATACCCTCTTTCAAGTATCCCCCTGCAGAGTCAGCATAATATTTAGCTGAACTGGACGGAGTGCACATGAGCAGAGAAGCCAAATATGTGCTAATTTGTGAATCTCGCCCTTTGAATTAAAGCACATAAAGGAAGGAGCTGGCAGGTAGTGTTGAGTTCTGCTTCCCCCTGTAGGACAACACAAGTTACTGCAGCAGCCGCACAGACAAATGATGAGCAGGAAGCAGAAAAAAAAAAGCTAAAGTATTTTAGATTTGGCAGGATTCCCTGTATAAGACTAAGCAGCTCTTTTTCAAAATAACTGATAACTGATTTAATCTAAATGCTTGTGTTGATCTAATCTTTAATGATTACTTCAACATGATAGTAAACCCCATTCTGAGCGTTTTTAGGGCGAAAGGCATTTTTATTGACATTTTGACTTCTTCTTCTTTTTAGGTCTATCTCTCCTTCGTTTACCCCAACGACTTCACACGTCTGACCCACATGGAGCGAGAGAACAAATGTTTCTACAGAGAGTCCCCTATCTACCTGGAAAAGTAAGGACATTTTTGGTTTTTATCTCAGGGGAATCTTTGGGAACATTTGTCTCTGTCTTCTGTTTATGAGCTAGTTCTTTGATTATGCAGAAAATAAATCTTCAAAAGTCTGTAAAATTGATGGTGAGTTGATTGAGTGATTTATGCAACATCTCTCCCAAAGATGAATTATTTTACGCTGAAAGGCACATTCAAACAATTCAAGCTTCTGATCATCCATGCAGTTGTGTATGTCTAGGTGTGTGTTTAATGTGTGTGTTGTCTTTTGTTGTGGTCGCCAGGTTTGGTTTCTACAAATATATGAAGATGGATGAAGAAGAAGATGATAGATCGTTCTTCTTCCCCAACCCAGATGGTGACTACCAACAATCAAACTCACACTCATGCGTGCATGTATACACACACACACACACACACACACACACACACACACACACACACACACACACAGTACAGACCCTCATGCCTCCTTGTTGTCTGCAGATTTTCTAGAAGAAGAGGAGGTGATAGACACAGAGGACGAAGCAGAGATCGTTGGCACACAGCCGCCCAAAAAGCCTTTCCATCCCAGCCAGACCAGCCACACCTCCAACCCTTCCAACCAGCTCTCCAAGTCTGCGCCCACACCAGCTGGCAGAGAGGGGGAGGAGGAGGAAGAGGAGGACCCTCATGAAGCGGAGGAGGGAGCAGTAAACAGTATCATACGCCGCCGAGAAAAGAGACACTTTCCTCACAGAGATGGTAGGGATCTGGACAGAGACTGGGGGAGAGATCACACAAGAGGAAACATGAGACAAGGAGCCAGGAGGGGAATAGAGGAAGAGACCGTACACAGGGGGATTCAGCCTGACATGGACAGCATGGTCAGGGGTCGCTCCCTGTCTTGGATCCGCACTGGTCCTGCAGAGCTGGGCCCCGGAAGGAAAGCAGCAGGTGAGAAGGGAGCTGAGACTTCGCCCAAACTGACTAAATCATCCCTCCTTTTCCCCAAAAAGTCCTCTCTCTCTGCCCTTGCAAGCCGAGCCAAGCAGATCCTCAGCAACTCCGCCCACAGCAACAACCCCCAAGTTAACAACAACAAACTCCTGGCTAACAAGAAGGAGAAGAAGGAGGAGAATAAGATCTACATCACCAGGCCTCGGCCTGCCAAGGAGCGGGAGAAGGACAGGGAGAGGGAGAGGGAGCAGCGGCGAGAGAGGAGGGAGGAGAGAGCATCACGCCACCCTAGAGAGGTGTTCCCAGGAGTGTTTCTGTACCAAACTGGGAAAACCACAAGGCTGGTCAACCTAGGTGCCAAAGGACATGCAGGGGGAGGTAAAAGTCTTGTTAGTGACCCTCAGCTCTGGCTCAATCCGCCCACAAGAGAGGGTAAGGCATCTCCACACAATGGAAGCACCCACATACAGAATGAGAGTGTTCAGAAGTCCAAACATCCAGACAAAAGCAGGAGGAAAGGGCTGCATCAAGATTTAAAGACTACCGATCTTCCCAGGAAAAGGGACTCGCTTACCCCACTCTCCCTAAATCAGGATCCCCTTCAAGTTACCTTACCAAGGTTCAACTCCACAGAAAACACGCTCCAAGGTCAAACACGGGTCACTTCTTACCTCAGGACCTCAGAAATCACCGAGTCCCAGCAGCAGCCAGAGCCAGATCCCAACCCGGCAGATCTAGAGAAGGATACTAATCCTGATCCTGAGCCAGAGCCAGAGGAGGGTGAGATGTCGGACTACAGCTACGAGGAGGTGGAGGCTCGGCCAGGCTGGGCCGAGGAAAGCATCAACTGGCAAAGGACCTTCTCGGTGAACCCGATGGACTTTGAGCTGTTGCGGTCCGACTGGAACGACCTGCGCTGCAATGTGTCCGGTAACCTGCAGCTGGCGGAGAGCGAGGTGGTGGACGTGCTGGCGCAGTACATGGAGAAGCTCAACGAAAAAAACGGCGGGTAAGGACAACAGGAAGGAGTAAAAATAATGAGGGGCTAAGTAAGGGCTTGTGTTTTCCTGCAACCTTGTGAATTCAAATTATGGTTTCCTCTGCTAACCATTATGTAAAGCAAGAAGTCATTTTCCCTGAGAACATACTGGTCATGCACTGCTTCATTGACTTCATGTTAGCCATCCACTATGTGCTGATGACTATTTTCTGCAGCCGTGCTTACGAACCTTGATGTTTTTATTTTATTTTGTGTGAAGCAGTGAGGCCATTAACTTTCCTCTGTTTGCATTTTCCCCCCACATCACATCACGCTGACTTCACAGCACCACAGATAATGAGAAGCTACATATTTAAATAGGTTTTCCGACAGTCAAACACCAACTAATCCAGCTGTGTGAATGATCCGAGATTTGTTTCTGTCTCAGTCACTTTTCAGAGAACCCGTCTTTGTTTTCTTACCTTTGTTTCTTATCCGTTGCCCAAGGATCTACACCCTTCTGCGTATCGTCAACGTGGAGAAGCGGCGGGACTCGGCCAGAGGGAACCGTTACCTGGTGGAGCTGGAGCTGATGGAGAGGGGCCGCAACGTGGTGCGACTGTCAGAATACATTTACCTGCTGCTCCACCGCGGCAGGCAAGGAGAGGAGAGTTTCGAGAACACTGACTCCGCACCGGCCTCTGCGCCGGCGTCAGCCCCGTCTGCTGCTACGTCCACCCTCACCACACCACCGCCCCCTACCTCCTCCAGGTCCCCCGCCCGGCTAGGAGCCACCCCCTGGAGCACCACCTATGCTAAGCCTCTGCTCTGCCAGCCGGTGATGCTGCAGTGGAGGAAGGATGTGATGGTGCACTTTGTGGTGCCAGGTAGTTCAAAGAAGCAACATTTTGTCAATAAAAGAAATGGAATATGCTCTGTATGCTACCTGCTTTTTGAACTTTGCAAACTGTTTGCAAACTTTTTTTTTTTAAAGGCAAACCTAATCATTTTCATAAAACCTTTGAAAACAGAATAATCAGTGTTAAACTGATTGTAATGGTAACCTGGAAATCTTTCAAGAATGTATTGTTTGAGCTCATGTGAGGAGTTTTAAGGTGGCTATGAAACACACTGAAGTTTATTCTCCTGTCTAAAGATGAACTACAAAAGCAAACAACACCATGCTATATATAACTCTATATTATTTGATATGCCTGTCTCCCCTGGTGCGGGGTAGGTGTCAGATCAGTTGATTAACTACAGGCTGCAAACACAGACCTTTTAGATTCTTTCAAGATCCATTTGAAGTTGCACATTACACATTTAAATTCATAAGGATGTGATTCTTTGTCAGAAAACATTACTTACATATGTACAGGACAAGTTAAGCAAAGAGGTATATGAAACTGCTTTGTCACAAATATCAACACGACCAGAGAGGTCCTCACAGCAGCTTGAAACTTTGTCATGAGCTACTGTTAATCCAGGAACAGAATCATCTGTCAGCCACCTAATGTTAACTTTAAAAACTTCAAATCTGCTTAAAACCTTTTCGTAAACTTAGAAATCTGAAAACCGTTCTACAACTTATTTTATACTGTTAAAATGGAACAACCTATTGTTTGTTTCAAAAGTGTTCAGGCTTTATTTTCTTAATATCTATAATTTTTTTCTCCTTACGTTTTGTGTCATTTTCCCTTTGCTTCTACTCTCCCTCAGTGAAAAACCAGGCCCGCTGGGTACAGCAGTTTATATCTGACATGGAGAACCTTCATCGCCAGACCAAGGACGACAACTTCAGCATCATTATCGTCGACTTTGAGAGCGAAGACATGGATGTGGAGCAGGCGCTCCGAGACAGCAGCGTGCCAAGGTGTGTATGTGATACGACTTCAAACACATTTTGGAAAAGTTATAGAATATTTTAAAGACTTAGTGACGTTTGCTTTCTGTTTGCTTTGACAGATATGAATATCTAAGGAGAGAGGGGAACTTTGAGCGCTCAGCGGGACTTCAAATCGGAGTGGACACTATTGAGGTTAGAGAAGCAAACAATATGTGAGCTGGCAGCGTGGAGAAAAAAAAAGCCACTCACTGAAGGTCAGCCACACACACTGACCACATGACCTTTACTGGCTGATGGACAGGCAGAAAGAACACTCATGCATAATGAATACATCACATCTAGGCCAGTCTGTCACGGGCTGCAGATCCTCGCCCCTCATCTCCGAGCCTCCTCCTGCTTCCCTTCGCCCTCTCCCGCAGAGCCCAGCTGTGGGCGATGGGGAATCGCTCAGACAGTTTGCTGCATTGCCTCTGTCATGCGTATGCCATAGCTGTCGCATCTATTCCCTCTCACAGGTTATCTGTGTGCATGTGCCCTAACGCCAGCTCTCCCTTTGTCATGCACACGCAGCTGGAAAGTTGGACAGACGTTGATCCCGCAGTTGAGTGTCAGTGCTGTCATGGTGAGATGACGGGACTGTCACTCATGTCTGAATGACCTGCAGGCTCTGGAAGTGAAGACACAGCCCGGTCTTCTTTACTTTCTTTAATCCTAAAATCCCATTTGAAGGCGTGTGTGAACATCAGCTCACATCTGGCTAATACACAGAATCATCAAAACAGACCTTTCTTTCACTCAGGCATGGGAAAGATTTAGTGATTATTTACATGGAATGGCTGTGTTCATGTGGGTTCGTTTGTGATTCCCCTTGCAGGATAGTCACAGCATTGTGTTCCTGTGTGATCTGCACATCCACTTCCCTCTCAACATCTTGGAAAGCATCAGGAAGCACTGTGTGGAGGGCCGGCTCGCTTTCGCTCCCATTGTCATGAGACTCGGCTGCGGCAGTTCACCACTGGAGCCTGACGGTAACTCACAAATACACAAACATGCGGGAAGACACTTGAACAATCACTCATTTATTTATATCGTTTTCAAGTGTGTATACTGGCTCATCACTCAAACTCATTCCCCAGTAAGAGACAACACAATGAAGGTTTTCAGTTTGCATGCACAATAAGTGCATTTGCATCAAAAGCACTTTCCAGGCATCAGACTTTCTCATTTATGAAAAAAAACTCTGGATGCATGTGGACAAACGGTTGCTCACTTTTTGTTCTCTCTGCAGGTTACTGGGAGGTGAACGGCTTTGGCTTGTTTGGGATCTATAAGTCCGACTTCGATAAGATCGGGGGGATGAACACAGAGGAATTCAAGGACCGCTGGGGAGGAGAGGACTGGGAGCTGCTGGACAGGTAACTCAGTAACAAACTAACACAAAAAAATCTGCAAGAGAAAGGTTAGAAGATTTGTATTTTTTCTAGATTGAGACTCTGCAACCACATGTGGGTAGATACTTCTTCAAACACTCAATGCAAATACAACACAAGCATAGGAAAATAATAATAACAATAATAATAATAATAATTACTAAGAGGAAAAACAGAAGTAGTCTGGAAATGATTATTGGTTTGAAAACAGGCGTTTTCTCATTTACTGCTTGAGCTACTATGTCATGCAAATCTTCTTGTTCTCCTTTTCAGATTGTACCACCTCTCAGTTTGCTGCCTTAACCCAGATAGTGCAGGGGGTGTTGCAACATAATAGCTTACCGGTACTTATTCTTTCCCATAGCATTTTAAGAGCTTTTAAATAATATTAATTAAACTGAGATGAATGAGATCTCTGAGGAGGACAATTTATGACTTAGTTTTATTTGACTAAAGCACAAAAACAATTATTTTTGTTCAGTGAATATGAACACTTATGGTTGTTGCAAGATCAGAAAAAATACAACTTGTAATTTCTTGCAAAGAAAGATTGGATGATTAAAAACATGCTCTTTACTCACTGTAGGGTAGTCCAGGGCAACATTACTACATCTCTTCTCCCTCTTCCTCTTTGTATCTCTTTGTATCTCTTTGTATCTCTATGTCATATACAGCCGTTATCTCATTGGTTGTGCTTCTTCTAGTGTAGGGCTCAGTGGGATCTCCCCATTAGAAAACAATGACACAACCAGCTCAGAGCTTTTTTTAGTGCATTATAAAAAGAGCCCGGTTATAACCCTGTGTGTCTCCCCCTCCAGGGTACTACAGAATGGCTTGGAGGTAGAGAGACTACGTTTGAGGAACTTCTTTCACTACTATCACTCCAAGCGGGGCATGTGGAACGCTCAGAACAAAAAAACTCCCAAAGGATAGCCTCCCCTTCCCCGGCTGGTTAAAGGAATCTGAACCTGCAAAAACTGCGGATGCAGATCCACCGTGTGTGTGAGAGAGAGACCTGTAGGAGCTCGCTCACTGCCTGAACTCTGCTTTTTTTTTGTAAAGAACAAAAAAAACAGGCTCTGTTTAGGAGCACCTCTGTTTTGCTATCAGCCACTTTTGTACGCTTCTGCAAGGAAACAGAGTCCAAATCTGAGGAGCTGTAAAGGCAGAAGGACCTGAGTCATCACTTTGCCTCACTGACTGAACTACTGTTCAGAGAGAAGAGAGTTATTTTTGTTCTCTTTCTCTCTGTCCTTTTCTGGTGCAATGTTTTCAGACAGACTGGAAAGCAGCCGTTTCTTTTTCTGAGTGTGTGAGTTTGCGTATGTGTGTGTGTGTGCGCGCGTGAGTGTGTGAGTGTGTGTGTATGTAAATATATATACAAGTGTATGTGGGCGTGTTGCTGCTTGTGTGTGCTTACGACGACAGGAAGCACCTTTTTTTTTCTAACAAGGAGATGTGAACACAACCTAAGTTCTTCATTTATTTTTTTTTGTAACTCGCTCTCACACGAGAGCCTAACAGAATGTGTGTCAACATGCTATTCAGATAGACGCAGACATGGTGACGTAGCTTGAGTAGAGAAAAAAAATGCTGTATTTGGTAAATAAAACAAAACTTCTTTATAAGTCAACTACTACCTGTCAGATACAATTGAACACCAGGTGCTGAAGCGTTCCTGCTGCCTGATTTTATGAAACAAAAACAGTTTTTTGAAAATTCAGAATAGCCCTTTTCCAAAGAAATAACGGTAAATACATACATTTTGGTCTCCCCCCCTCTATCATAGTTATCTTCAATTAATTTATGCCCATTGTGTGCCCATGTGTTCTAAATATTATGCATAGCCCTGCTGCTTTTATGACATCAGTTTTACATACCACACCGATAATAATGCTACCTATTGGTTATGACTTGATTGATTTTGTTTGTTTTAACTGAAGCATGTCTGCTGTTGGTTATTTATAAAGGGTTCTTATTTGTCCTGACTGAATATGGGTGCAACAACATTTGGATTGCTATTTCTGGTTCTAAAACACTGAATTTTACACATTTTTACTCAACGGACAGAATCCTCCATTCTCTCCAGATCTCAAACCTCATTGTCAACTGGAACAAGAAGCTGTTAAAGGACAAAAACAAATCTTTCTGGTGTTTGATTCTGCATTATGCTTTTGTTTAAATCATTCTGTGAGCTGAGTAAAGCATTTGAAATATTGGAGTTGAGGGATTAAAACTCTATCTCTCATATAGATGGTGAAGGCTCACGCATTGAAACATTAACACTTTTTTTTTTTTAGATGATATAAAGCTCCAACAGAACGGTGACCTGTCCGAGTGTCGGACACAATGCGGCAAGGCATGGCTGTTTTCACAAATGTGTGCCTTTATCAGGGTTTGGCTGCAGGCAGTTTGTAAACTACTCTAAAGACAGAAGAGTGCAGGTACGGGCATAAATACAAAGTTATTTATCAGCAGGCTGTTAAGTCACTGTACATTCAGAAACACTGTAAGAGAAGGAAATATGGTTCTCTCAAATGATTACAGGCATGTCAGTGTGTTTGTTGTCTTACATTTAAAGCAGGTGTGGTCTTTACAGGCCATTTGTCCCTTTGGAGTGATAAGCAGAGATGGTACTAATGACTACTGAGTGAAACCAGGAGGTGTGATGGAGACACAATGGCAGCTGCAGTCCAGCAGGACCCCACCTCCCGCCCATTAGTCTGGCTGGAAGCCCGACTCTTAATGCCTCTGTTTATACAAGATGGTACTTATATTGATGGAGGTTGGCAGGAAGGCTTTCTGCTGGCCACATACAGTATATATAGATGAGCGTAATGATCTGTTATTGACTATATGATTGTCAAATTACCCTCTAAGATCCTTTCTTTGCCTCTACAGGAAAAAGGTCTGTACTGTACGACATTTAACACTGACATGGGATTATTTAAAGACGAAAAGACACACATTAGATATAAGGCTATATATATGAGACATACAAGTGAAAAATAGGAATATACATTCCAAGGTAATTTCTGTGAAATTGTTTTGTAGAGAAAAGGTTTTAAGAATGTATTGTACTCTTATTTTGATTTGTTGGTTTTTGCAAATAAAATTTTATGCTTACGTCCAGATATTTTTTTCAGATGTGTATTTTTTATTTATTTGTACTTTGTTGCCTTTTTTGAGATGTTGGCGTCTAGAGAAAGTAATTCCATATCTGACCACATGGTGGTGCTACACCCTTATCTACATACTACCTGTGGCGGTTAAGTGTATTTAAATGGCTTATAACATACAGAATAAAAGAACACATTTCATATAGTGAATGGGGGTGGGTTGATTGAGGGCAGTATGAATGCAATTACAAAAATCCCCTTCCCACACACAACAATGAAGAAAGACAGCGTTTGGTTTCACTTCCTTCATGCAAACAATTCAACTGTTTTCCATCACATGAGGGTATGTGGCTCATTATGATCATGTCATTTAGGTGACTTGATACAGATTTTATGAATTTAAACTCATATATTTTTCTGAAGATCCATAAAAAACAAATACTCAGTCAGTCAACCTATTTCTTGAGCTTTTAAAATAAATATTATAATCAGCCACATTATAAATAAAAATAACTTTGAAAAATGTCTTTGCTCAGATTGATCAGACTCTGAGACACTTTTATTTTATTTAATGAATTTTATGATCAGATAAGTAAAAATGATAGTGTGCAAACCCTCTACAACCCTCACTCTGTTTTTATTCTCTTTTGCTGAAATCATCATTCAGTTACCCATTCTGAGTAAAACTGAATACCACTTTTGTTGTGTTTTCGGACCAATGCAGAGAGGAGAGAAAACATTGTGAAACTAAGATGTTTAACTCCAACAGAGCTGGAATGTTTTGGGGAACACATGTAATCATTTGCAGAGTTTTTGTGATCATAGTTTTTGATCCCCTCCTGCGTTATTTTGCTCTGGGTGGTGTGCTGGCTTTATTTCTGTGCTGAGCCTGCACGCACACAGAGAAGCCATGAGGTAAGCACTGTCCACATCACAGCTACATGAGGTCTGGATGAAGCAAGTGCCAACCTCCTGTGATCTCTTTTTCCCCTCTGCGTGTTTTCTGAACTAATTTAGAGAAACTTTGACTAATGGTGCAAAGCTGGGGAGGTTAACTAGACAGGACTCAAAGGTTGACTTACGTTGTTCCCATGACAGCTTGATTCATGGACCACGTTCTGTGTGTGTTCAAGTGTCATGTTTTCCACTTTAAGTATAGCATGTCCTGTAACATCTAGGCCTATTGATGTGAAAGAAAGCATTCATACAGCCACTTTCACCATGTGTTTCTTCACACAGGCATGCAGGCTAAGCGCTCTGCCCTAAAACTATTACGTAATAGGTTGAACTTCAGTGTGGACACACCCTACCTGTCTGTGTGAGTGCAGAGTGATGACAAGCAGGTAGTCACAGAGCTCTTCAACATGTTTGCTTTATGTGACCTCAAGCATGTTACCGCACCTAACCAAAAACAACAAACAGGGCCGCACAATGATTGAAAACTGTATAGATTTGCAAGAGGATTTGCACAAACTTTGTTTTGACAGCAAGAGGAACCACTTTATTGGCGTTTCCTCCACTGAACTGGTGCCGAATGAGCCCAAAGTCACGCAAGTGCGTGCAAATCATACCAGCCAGTGCACTATTTGTCAGTTGAAATAAAATAAATGAAAATAGTATGTTTGTCACGTTCAGGGGGAAAACAAGGAACTGGACCCACGTGCAGAATTAACTAAATATATTTAAAAAGTAAGAAAGTAAGTAGTAAAAGTAAAGAAAGTAACAAAAACACACTAGAACATAAAGAAACACTAGGGTACGAAGTTACAAAATCACACACGAAACACTAAAGACTAAACTATGAAACATTAGGACAAAAACACACAAGGGAAACAAGCAACACTAGGATAAACAGGAGAAATTAAAACATGGAAACCTAAACGCTGAAATACAAAACTAAATAAGACCAAATCATGACAATGTTTATGCTATAAACTGGACCTTTTTTCTTCGTTGCCCTAAATAATATTTTTAAACAATTTCAGTAAAAAACCAAAGCCTCATCAATTTAATATAAACACCTCCACCTCTTACAAAATCACCAAGAGCTTTACAGATTCAATTTCAGTAAGAGGCTGGAGGTGAGAGATGAGCTCATGTGCAGGCAGCGAGCCAAGTTCCCCTGAGTAAACGTGATGAGATAATTAAAGCCTGCTTTGTAGGCAGTTTTATTGTAGGTAACAAGCTAGAAAAATGTTACCTAACACATTCATATTGTAGCTATGACGAACACCTAGCCACATATTGATCATGGGTGAATTGTAAACTAACAGTCGTTTATTAGTAAAATAGCAAACTGAACTTATTTTTTAAGGTGAAATCGATAAATAAATATAAAATGTAGGCTCATAAAATTGGACTGATAAATAGCCCAAGTAGAATAAAAAGGTTACACATGTTGAGGAAATGTGTTAAATTCTCAAAACAAACTTCTCATCTTTAGAACTCAGGCAAAATCTTTGGTGGGTCCTGATTGGCTGCCGTGAAATTTTGCCTTTTCCTGGTTGGTTCTCGAGCTGCTTCCGTAATGTCACTCAGAGGTGGTTCCGCCTCTCTCACATCTGTAGCTGAGTGTATTCTACAGGCTGATCCTGAGTGAGCACCGTGAGGGAGAGAGAGAGAGAGAGAGAGAGGAGGTGTAGGCGCGATACACTTCTACTGGGTTAAAACGAAGCTGTTTGTGTGTGTCGAGTGGCTACTCCGGAATTGTTTGAATAAATCAACACGGGTCGGGCTTTTTTTTTTTCTTCTTCCTGTAAGCGAGGAGACAGTTCGTCGAGTTTGAAAAGACTGTGGACACTGGAGGGAAGTTTAAATCCCTGCGCCGTCCGGGGGAAAGGTGAGGCGCAGTGGCTTCTCCGTTTGAAAACGGAAGAGCACCTTTGCTTATGTTCAATTTGCTTTGAAGTTGTAGTTTTCATCACCTTGAGTATAGCCTAGTTGTTATCTCGCTGTCCCGTACTGAACTCTATAGCAGCATGGCTGTCAAGTGTTGTGCTGCGTAACCAGTTCGTCCAGCTCAGCGGGGAGTTTCGCTGCTTTTCTTTTTTTTTAACCTGCAGGTAAACCGTCTCCAAGGTTTATCCCTTTTTCTAAACACTCCATTTCGAAGTCATTTAAGAATTATAATGGCTGGTTTGAGCAATGTCCACATGAAAACCCTGGAGGACCTCACGCTGGACTCGGGGTACGGCGCGGGGGACTCATGCAAATCCCTCAGCCTGTCCTCTTCCAAGTCCAACTCCCAGGCCTTCATGACGGCCCCTCATCGGGGCAACTGGTGGTACTTTTCCGGCTCCATGAACAGCAGGAACAACAGCTGGGACACGGTCAACACTGTCCTTCCCGAAGATCCCGAGGACATCTTCTCGAAGTGCCCCCGCTTACCGGAATTGGAAGAGTTCCCCTGGACCGAAGAGGAGGTGGCCAAGGTACTGCGAAAAGTGGCCGAGAGTGGGAGCGTTAAAGGGGGGCTCCCGCCCGTGTTCTCCCCGGAGGCCGTGAGGCGGCTGTCCATCCTTCTCCGCAGGGCTCTGATCCGCATCTCCAGGGAGGCTCAGCGGCTCAGCGTCATGCACTGCCGCTGCACGCGCTTTGAGGTGCAGAGTGCCATGAGGCTCGTGCTCAGCTGGGCTCTGGCCGACCACTGCGTCTCGGCTACGGTCAAGGCAATCTCCATGTACAGCATGAGTGCAGGGGAGCTGCTGAGGAAGGGCAAGTCCGCTCGCTGTGGCCTCTCCTTCTCCGTGGGACGCTTCTTCCGCTGGATGGTGGATACGCGCATCTCCGTGCGCATCCACGAGTATGCGTCGATATGCCTGACCGCGTGCATGGAGGCCCTGGTGGAGGAGATAGGAGCCCGTGTGCTGATGGTCGAGAGGGGTCACCCAGGGCCGGATTCAGGGTCAACATTCGCCCCGGTGAGTGCAGAGGCCCTGGAGGGGGTTGTGAACAATGACGCGGAGCTGTGGGGCGTCCTGCAGCACTATGAACACCTGATCTGCGGGAAGAACGCCAATGGTAAATACCTTTTAACTATTTCTTTCAGTGCATTTGCTCTCAGTGTACGGTTTTTTGTGTGGTAATAGTGTCAAACTCCTTTCCCAAACTTTTTTCTGTCACACTCTCCTTCCAGAGTGCTGGTCACCACTTTCCACTCCCTCACAGTGTGGAAAAGGTGAAATGTGTCCGGCTGTTGGATTCAATAGCGGCTCTTTGTGCATGAGCATTTGATGGATTCATTGCTAATTTGACCTGTCAGCATAGGAAAAAAACAGAGCAGGGACATTCCATACAAACAAATACAGTATTTCTTTTTCTCAGACCAAGGTTGCATCATGCAAAATGACTGCTGGATACTATGATCAACGGCCAGATTGTATCAGCTTTTTTGCTCTCATCATTGGTCAGTTGCAAGATTGCATCCGCACATGTCCCTCCTGCTCTGCTGTTGTGATTTGGGGGTGCGTCAAGCCTTTAGAGCACAGGCAGGAGGCTTGTCTGTTGACACAACTCTCAGTTTGTGCTGACTTCACCTCTCATCCTCCCACTGTGTTGGCTACACTCTTCTAAAATCCTCCCCTCCCTCCATTTCCTTATTTCCTCTCTACTGTAGGACAAAATCCCTCTTACCCACTGCCATCCCCACATATATCACCCTCCCTCCGCTGTCCTCCAGCTCCAGCTGTGCGTCCTGCTGCCTGCACATTCACTTCCTCCACCCCAACGTCCCTCGTCTATCGACTCTCTTTCCCGTCCCTCTTTGTCACACCCTAGTAGACTCGCAGCACTCATTTTTCCAAGGCTGTTTTGGCAGTCCAGTGTTGGCTTGATTCATGGGCTTGTGTTGGGACAATGTAACCAGCCTTTGTCTGTGGCCCACTACCAGCTCCCTGGAGCAGAGCTTTTAACTGCAGGACAATAGCCTTTTGTTGTGTGATCGTGCAGCTTAGTCCAACGCAGAGGGAGTGAAAACAAATGCTGAGGAAGCTCGGCATATTCACACATTCATGTTCATATACAACATAAAGAGGGACAGAGAGAGAGAGAGAGAGAGAGAGAGAGAGAGCGAGTAACTGGAGGTAGCCATTACGCCCGAATTTCCCCTCGGGGGATCAATAAAGTACTATCCTATCCTACTAAAAGACTGCATATTTGCGACTGATCTGAATTAAGACATTATCGTGCAGGAGCACCTCACATGGGATGCATGTGGAGAATATCTAAATGCTGCTACAAAGTGACACTCTGCAATTAATGTCTATAACTTGCACAAATGCATGCACACTCATATCACATTCAGTATCACCTTATATTTCATATTAAATGTTTTAAAAACACAAAGAGCTGTGCCTTGGAGAGATATTTCATTGCAAAACAAGTTAAAGAGCAGCTTTTGTTCCAGTATTTAACCAGATGTCTTTGGTTGGGTTTTGACTGGTCTATTTTGGTGATTCAGTCATTGGTTTTGAGAAAGACCAGTGAGTGTGTGTGTATGTAATAACAACAGGCCCTTATTCTGACCACCCTAGCTTTTTATAGCCCCAAGACTGGGCTTTGCAAGCCACATACCCCTCTACCACCTTACCACCTGACACCCCACACCCTAAACCCTTACTCTCTTCACTCATCCCCACCTCTGCAGTGATTCCCCCAGCCACCAAAACCATCCACGCACCCAAAAGCAAAAGAGATCCACTTTTTTTTTTCCAGAACCAGGAAGTAGACTTTACTGATCATATGGAAGGGCAGAGTCCGATAAATCCTCCTCCCTCTCGGTTGATTCCTCTCCGTCTCTCTGACTGTTACTCTTTCCCAGGGGCTGGCTCACATCTGGAACTCTTTAAGTCAGAAATGACTTCTACGGCTCCAATAACAATCCTGAAAACTCCCTCCCTCCTCTCCTCCTGCCCTCTCTCTCGCTCAGTCACTCACTCACTCTTGCCCCCCCCCCCCCCCCTATTTTTTTCACTTTGCCATTGCTTTCACATCCACTTCATCTTTATCTGTTTATTTCTTCTGGTCTACAGGGAGTGCATTAGAGGAACTTGGTTGTGATGTGCTAGGATCTTATTCATTACTCATGCACACGCCTGCACTAGCGCATTCCCATACACAAAAGCTACACATGCATAATCTAAAACCTATTTAGTCCCATTTGCATGTGTTCAAATGGCTCCACAGCACTGGTTGAACTCACTGCACAGAGCCGCCACACAGAGGAATCCATTTGTCATTCATTTCTGTGCACAAGGAAATAGCACGAGCAAGCTCTTCCTGGTATAATTGTTGTTGATAGTACTGTGGGGCATTTTAAAGTGCAGAGTAGTAGCTTTACTAATGGACAGTGGAAGTGGCTTTAAAATCATCGATCTTTATCACTGGCTGGCATGCAGATCTGTTCAACTCTGGACCATTGCTGAACCAACGAGTGGAGGCGTTTTCAAAGTTCTGCCCTCTCTGAGTTTTTGCGGGGTCTCAGACATTTTTCATGTTTTTTTCCTGAGTTAGCTGTTAATGCAAAAGACTGTTAGATGTACAAACTAATGACTTGACCTTGAGTAAGGCCGTTTTATCTCAGCGTGGAACTTTTTGGGCTTTTAAGCCTTGAATTTGTACAACGGCTTGAATTTTAATGAGGTGGCACCTGAAAGAGAGCATTCATACATGAGAGCATGATTTACCTGGATAAATAAACTTAAATTTGGTGCAGTACGAACACAGAAGTTCTACAAAGGTTGTAAAAAAGCCGGTGAGTAATGGGTTTAGGGTGCACTCAGAGATCGGGGTATATGATTTGCAGCTCAGTATTTCCCTAAATATGTATTTAGCCCAAAAGAAGCGTGGGAACAGTGGGCAGCAAGATGCAGGGAGAGTGGCCCAGCACTGTGGTCGCACAGATGGGGTAACCAGCACTCTCAAAATACACGCCCTGCCCCACAGATCTGGAGTGGGATCAAATACAGTTTTGGAAAAAAAACATATCTGGACATTAATATTTTGCTGAAACAAACATTTAGTTCATTCCTATGTGCTGCACGTTTAGGCATGCTGTGGATTTGCCTTAGCATTAAGGCTTTATTTGGCCTGAATAACTGTACACATGAATTCAGGAGGTCGGCCTTGTGAACACTGTCAGCAGGTCAGTATGTGTATTGAGTTAAGACCATAAGTCATATAGCTTTAGTGGATAATAGGGGTTAATCCTTCATATAACACTACAACTCACGTATTTGTGTGAGAGTCTTTTATGTGGGTGCATTTACCAACACACACACACACACACACACACACACGCACACACACATGTGTCAGTGTGTTTGCACTGGCTTTTTTGTCTGGTCCCAGCTGTAAAAACACCAACCCCATTAGAATGAACATGTGTTTCACTTTGCTCATCTGTGGGCTCTTCGATGGATTTGTGTGTGGATGTGGACTATTCTTGGAATGAACCATGAGTAATGTTTCACAGATATGACACCATAGATGATTTGTCAAGCTATTACAAAACCAATGAAATCAATTCAGAAACTTCCCGTTGGTTTCACATCCTCTGAAGTTGCTTAGTTTTTGACATTTGATTCAGTCAAAAGTCCAGTAACCTTTCTAAAACGTTTGTATACTCCCCTGTGTGCAGCCCATCGTTACTTGCTCCTCTCTTCTTTGAAACTTCAGTCATTATTTTGATCTCAAGCCACGCTCCTCCTTAGACATTATGAGCAGCATGACTCATGCTTCTTAGCACTGTTTACAGTAAAGCACTGATAGGGAGGAAGCAAAGAAAGATTGGGATGACAGATACTCCAGGGAAACAGGCAATGGACACAAATAGAGACACAGAAATAGCAACAGCAAACTTAAAGCATTCATTGTAATGTATTTCTACTAATCACATTCTTGGAGAATAAGTTAGGTTCAGAGAGAAAATGAGAGTACAGATTTGTATACATTAAGCTTCTTTAACTTGCTTAAATATGGAAAATGTTCTGCCTCGGTGTCAAACGCATTAGCACACAATCAGCGGTTGTTGAGGGAATCTGTCCTGCAGGCTGGGTTGAGGGTTGCAGCTGAAGTAGCTAATGAGGGAAGCAGGTATCATGGCTGGAATCTTGGACCAGATAGCTCAGTGCATTGCCTGGATGCTAGTGATGGTTGTGTTGAAAATTGAACTACTGTGTATCAGATCATGCACAGGATTTGGCTTAGCGACGGAATGCCACATCCACATGTGTTGGAGTCTGGCTTAGTCATTGAAAGACTAAAATATTAGTGGTTGGAGAGTCACGAGTTCAAAGTCAGTGGGAATCCTACTAGTGTGAGCAAATAGACATATGTAGAAAAGAACTGTTGTGTGCTGCTTTAAGGTGGAAAGAAAAGAAATGGACTAAATGTGCACTTTTCTATGAGCATTACATTAAACTTTGGGCTGTTAAATTAAGGACAGCTTGCACAGACCAGCGTTTGAAACTGAAGCTGAGGAGCCCAGTTTGTTGTTTGTTTTTTTATAGCAAATACCTACAAGTCAATCATTGCTTATCCCTTTTTGGAACAAATTGGCCTTGGCTGCCACAACTAATAAAAGCCTTTTCCTATGTGTCCATTTTGCCCACTCAATCAGTAGCGATAGCAACTAAAGCTTAAAAGGAAACAAGGGATAGGACATGAACATTACCAATAATGAGTCAACAGATTTCATCTGTTCAACTGGGGCTGAGTTACAAGTGAAAATGTTATCCAACTGTTCTGCCTTACAGAGGGAAGAGATGAGGGCTAAAGGATGGGGAGAGGTCAGGCTTGTTTAATTTGACAAGAAAATGTCGTGTAAATTGTTTTACAAATACCTCGTAAATTACATAAAGAAAAACAATGAATTAAATATAGTTAAACTAAAATATAGTTTTTCTGAACATTATTTCCACTTTCTGGAGATGTCAGGCTCAAAACAAAATACAGCTGTGTCTTATAATGTGAAGAAACCATGCATAATAAGCTACTTTGTAAGAGTAAAATGAGTTTTTGTCTCTCATTGAAGCAACTCCAGACATAAACTCAGTGCAGTCAGTCAGTCAGTCAGTCCAAGATATCTGTCATTACTTCTTAAAGACTATTCTTCTTGCACCTCCTTTATGTCTCAGTTATTTAACACAGAGATGGTTGAATTTGGTGTTACAGAAATGGAAGTAAAAGACGTACAGTTCTTCATTCATCTTTTTGTTTCTGTGGGAATACAAATGTGTTCCATGTTACTTTTAAACACTTGTATAGAGTCTTTTTTCTTTTCTTAACCCTGACAAATCTATGCCAACCATCACACTGCTAATTGCTAAAAGGCATTATCTGGCATGCATCACTTTTTCTCCAGTGTGCTCCAGTAAAAGTGAGACGGTTACTTCAGTCGATACGGACCCAATCTGTGGGTGATTTGGTTGTAATATTTAATTGCACACTTAAAAGATCAGATGGGCAGACTGGGGAAGGATGGAGGAGGGGGAGTGACAGCATGGAGGAGGACCAGAGTGTGTAGTTTAAGTGGAAACACATTTGTCTGACCATGGATTGGATATAATAACCCCTTGCTGTGCTCTCTGCTGAAATCTGCTGGAGTCATACGGACTTGGCTGGATGGAGCCAAGAAGAGATAGAGGGAGAGATGAAGCTCCAAGCCCACATATCCTCTCTGATTGGGATCTATATGGCCTGGTTGGTTAGAGCCAAATCCCTGCAGCCATGGAAGAGTTTGTGTGTGTGTAGATGTATGTGTGCCAAAGGAAGTGCTGTGATCGCTGAAATAAAGGTACACGGCCTGTTTTCGGGTGTTTTTTCGGCAAAGCTAGGAAAGTGTTTTTTTCGTTCCACTTTCAAGTCTGACCTGTTGTTTCTGTTAACGGGCTGAAAGAACGATTTTTTTGTGATGCTCTCAGTGACCTCTTTGTCCAGCTGAGTCAGAGCAGCAGTGTGTGGAGCCTGAGTGGAAAAGATCCAATATATTGCACTGGAAAAGCAAATACACTCGTCTGTAGACACACTGTTGAACACAAGACTCCCTCCTCCTTCCCCTCCTCCTCTTAAGCGACGTTCTGTTTTTCACGCTTTAACACCTACAAATATTCATTTTTCATGCGTAAGTTGCCAATGTGACATTTATGAACACATCAATCTGTCATAGTCTTCTGCATCTCCCTTGATTTTTTATGGACTGTCTGTCTCACTGTCTCTACAGTCAGAAGAAAAAATAAGAAACCTTTAAAACTCCACAGGTAGGAAACACCACTGTATATGGCTTCCTTCCCATTATGCAAACACAAACAGAGATAGTAGATGGGGAAGCAGGCAGAAGGAGATACTTTTCGCTGAGTGTGCAGAGGGTGGAGTGAGCAAATATTGCCAAAGTGGACAAAGAAACTGTTACAACTTAAATTCCTGTCGAGTGTCATCCAGTGCCTGAAATGAAATTACATGTGTTGTAATGAATGCGGATCATGATAAAATCAGCATCAAATTAAGGCCATCTTCAACAGGTTGAGAAATAGTTTACAGCCTGATGTTTAGAAACAGTTTCTTAAACATCCCAGGAGTAAGCCAATTTTCCAGAGGGAGGAATTAGAGAGAGGGAGAGAGAAACAGAGAGAGAGAGAGAGAGAGAGCACGAAAGCGAATGGAAAAGTTACATCAGCTTTTATGACAAGTTTGTTGCTGACTATGCCAGGTTCATTAGGAAAAGTGCCAATCATAACAGGTAAAGTGGAGTGTATGTGTGTGTGTGTGTGTGTGTGTGTGTGTGTGTGTGTGTGTGTGTTGTGTTTGTGTGTGTTTTTTTTTTTTGCCCTACAGTCATAAGTAGGCCACGGCAGCTTTTGACATTGCTTCTGCATGTTTTTGTTTTTAATGTCTTGCTGTCTCTCCCAGCTTGGTCTCTCTCTTCTGATGGTATCTGTTCATTTGAAGGGATGTGTGTGTACGTGTGTGTGCGTGTGTGTGCGTGTGTGTGCGCGAGTGTGTGTGTTTGTCCAAATAGCCACTGTGTTATGCTCCATCAAACCTTGTCATCTCTTTCCAACCCAAATAACACCAAACAAAGCACCTTCAACCTCATTTTGGCTCTCCTTTTTATCAGTCTTTTCTCCTTTTCTTTGCTCCCAACCCACATTGACTGAAATCTCTGGCTCTGGCCCTCACCTTCTGAACCTATCTGTTCATCTGTCCTATTTCCTGTACCCTCCCTACTTCCCAACTTGCTCCATGCAGCAAAACTCAAACTGCATTTGAATTATGAATTTCCAAAATTTCAGCTTTTCTGTCTGCAACACATCGGGCCAAGGACCATGCAGATTGGCTCGTGGTGATTAAAAAAAGCCACTGTTTAGCGCTAACAGCATATTTAGAGCGAAACCCTTTTACAGTCAGGTTTTCTGGAATTCCCTGGTGGTTAGTGCAGGGAAGGAGCGCTTTTAGAGCAAGAGCCAGATGTGGAACACATGTGGGCACAGGAAAACAGACTATGTCAAGACAGGACACCCTTGGCCGTAGCTTTTAGTTCCTCTGTTGATAAGATCTGCTCAGCACATCTACCACATGTGAATTTCCTCCTGGAACCAAAATAAACAATTTGGATCACATCGGTATAACCAAAAGTAGATGTGTATTTTTAGACAAAGTTAGTAACAAAAAATATTTGGTGAAATGGGGGTGCGTCTCCCTACCACACATTGGGATTTAAGAGGTAGGTGTGCACAAACATAAACAGGTTTGGATAATGTGTAGGGGAAAGTGACAGCCCTGGGACAGTCATCATTAGGACAGCCTGTATTTCAGCTGCAAACTAAAGAGGCTCCTTATTACACATAATCACCATGTCTATGTGTTTCCTCTAAAAACGCTGAGGAGTATGTTTGGGTTTGAGTCTGTGTTTGTGTGGCAGAGAGAACTCGTACAGCTTGACTGCCCACACTGCTGCCAGGAGAGAACTCTCTCCTGGCACTTTGTTTGCGTTTACTCTGTGTCTGTACAGGATATGTCTCTTTGGGTTTGTTCCCACTAATCTGGGTTGCATCTGTCAATAACTTCTTGCATGTGTGGGCCGATGTCCTTGTGAGAATGTGCTGATCTCTTGAATGTATTCTGTGAACTGGTAGGCTGTTTTTTTTTTTAGCCTTATCAGATGCATCTATCTCCGTCTCTGTCTATCTCTGTTGTGTCAGCCATCTGTGTGCCACTGCAGGGTCACCGACAGTGCTGGACATGATGCACTCCAACGGTGGCCAAGTTTCCTCTCCAACGCTGAGATAATCTGCCTATTGAGCATTAGAGGGCTGGAGGGAGAAGATAGAAGAGGGAACAGGGAAGGGTATGTGTTGGAATTTCACCCTGGTGAAAGGAAGCCTTGTTTGGGGGAGTTTAGAGAAATGCATTTTACTTTGGTTTGATTTGTTGCAAAACAGATAAATCCTTGTGAAGACTACACTTTTCTCTTTTGAAAGTGCACATAACTTAGATGCTTTATTCCTGCAAGTACATAATGTGTCTGTCAATATGAACTGGACCATTAGTCTCTTATGAAGCTTTGTGCTGAAAGTGTGTCTCTTTCTATCCAGAGGAGTGGAGGTTACAGGAAGTCAGTCAGACAGCAGTTAAACAGACCAACAGAACACCCCTCAAAGATTTCCCCTCTTCTCCACCTCAAAGAGCAAAACGCAGCCTTTGAAAACAGTCACAATGCCAACATGTTCATCAGCTTTTCAGTCCTGACTTTGTTTAACTCTATGTAAGCCTAGTAGAATTATTAAACGTGTTAGGATTAGACTTTTGTTCCACCCACGTGGCCTGTACAAACAAGTGCGACTAATAGTGGCTCTGTTGAAAAAGCTTTCTCATTATGTTCCATGTGTTTCACATTAGTAACAGTCCGTACAGTGCACATACTGTATATACACATACTCTGCGTGTCAGTGCCCTGGCCTTACAGTGCTTCTTTAAGGGGTTGTAAAGGCACTCTTGAAAGCAGTAGTAAAATATATAATGTAAGACCCAGCTAAACATTCACACTGCAGAGGGAATAGAAAAAATGGTGGAGCTGGAGAGGTCAACGCCTTTCTTTGATTCAGCTGAAGCTCAAACAATTCTATACTTTGTCTTCAGTTAATAGTCTGATTTTGGCAGGTGGCTATAAAGAGCCTTTCAACAGTCCAGTCAGGTGCTAGAAAGAGGTGTGTCTGCATGATGGGGTTTAAGGGGGCAGATGTGTCAGGAGATATAGGCAGGGGAGGGGGGAAGGAGTCAGCCTGAGGGGTCAGCATGTCGTAAATACTGCAACACCCACCAAGCCGGTCAGCTGAGACCAAGCCAAAGTGTGGAGTGTGAGCAGCTTTGAAACATCGGGGTGGATTCAAAAAAACACTGGAAGAAAGTTGTAATTTGGTGTGTTTTAAGAAAGGACTGCCAAAACTGTGAGCAATCTGATGTCAGGAGAACAATAGAGCATGCTTAGTAATAATGAAAGCACAACCAGGACATGTCGTGCTCCGTCTCTGTGACTCTGATAACATTGCGGGTCTCTCCCGGTGTCTGAGTAGACAAAGATAACAGACATCCAGAGAACAGCACTTGCATGCAAACACAATGAAAATCAGGAATCACTTGAGATAGAGACACAGGCTGATAAGTAGCCAGCAGACAGCCAGACATGGAAAGGAATTTACACTATCAGCATGGGGTGGATGCAGGTGTGATGAATAGTGCTTTGTAATGCTCATTAGGATGTATGCGTGATAACTGATGTGAGAGAGAAAGACAAACAGCAGAGATCCCTGGGGGTCCCTCTTAATGTCCTGACCCTGTGGTAAACCTCCCAAGAGCTCCATCTTTCTCTCTCTTCTCCCATGTATATTTACTTCTTCCATTCATTCTTTGTTCCAGTTTTTGTATCTTGAGTTTCATTCCGTGCAAGAGTCTTGAAATCCCATCATCATCTCTCGCAGCGGAACGCACATGAATGAACAGAAAAGGATACAGTGAAAACTGATTTAAAACAATTCTGCCTAAATGGATGTTATGTTAACTATTTTCCCTGCAGAGGAGAGGGGGAATTGTTATGGATGCGTTTTAAACAGTTAAACATGAGAATATTAAGACTCTAGTGGTTGCTGAATCTAAACCTTGCTCGGTGCTGAGACATCCAGACATAGAGTTGAGCTGAGTGGAAAAGAAAGGCATGGAGGATGGATGACAGAATTGAGGGACATTGACAAGCATAGAAAAAAAAAAAGAAATCTCAGAGCAGGAATTGAACCTGCCCAGTGCTTCTTGGCTCGATTGCACTTCTGCACTGAAGGCTGTAATTACCTTCTGACCGACTCATGCTGGTAGCTACAGAGTGGTGAGGTCAGTGTTTAGCTGCCTAGCACAATGAGGTCAAGTACTATTCATGCCCTGGCTTGTGCAATTCTGCAGTAAATTCCCCATCCAGCATCCTTTGCTGTCTCTGTTTGAGCTAATTCTGACTTGTATGAAAATGTGAATGTCTGCAGGCTTGTTTGTGCGTTGCCACAGTCTGAAAATCAAATTAGCAAAAAGCTCGCCCCTTATCCATCTTCTTTTTTCCAACTACCTCTTCCCCTCATTATCTTCTTCTGTCTTCCTCTGTCTCATGCAGCCTGCCAGTTCTCCTCTCACAGAGGGTCAGCCAGAGACTTTCTGCAAAGGGATGCTAGAGCCAGGCTCCTGGGAACCTAAAACACGTCTGGGAAAGGCATTAATAAATGCTCTCTCACACACAAAAAGGGGCTAAAGCTTGATTTTAAATCTGCCCAGTGATCTCTGTATCATTTTTTTTTTAATTAGATGGCTGCTATGCTGACTTTCCACAGGGAACTTTGGGAACCTATTTTCTATTTTCTGAAATGCCTTCACTGTCCCCTAGCAGAATCTCTTAAGACACACTTTCCCCAAACCTTTCCCTTCTGTATTTTACTGTCTGTTTTTTTTCTTCCTATTTTTCTCTCAAGAGGTAAAAGTAAGACATAGCTAATTATCACCCTGCAATTTTTGTAAGCCCCTCTGAGACTTCACGGGTTGAAATTGGAGAGTGGGAGTTGTCTCAAAGAAGGGAAACAATGTGCGGGTGTCCCTGGCTTAGGGCTTTGGGAAGTCAAAATCCCAACTCTGAACACTTGGCAAGCGGTTGAATGAAATATCCCTCGAGCCTCTCCTTCTTTCTGACTGTCTAGCCATTTGTGGTCACGGGGTTTCCCGGGCAGGCAAAGCAGGGGCTGCTGTTTATCTTGAGCTGGGAAAGACAGTACAAGAACTAAAAGTTTAAACAAGGCCCTTAGAAAATAGATGGATTGGGCCGAAAAAGAGAGATTTTGTTGATGAAGCTCAGCAGGGCCTGCACACATGCTCAGCCGTCATCATCACGCCCGGGCAGACTCCACAGTGGGAAAAGGAGAATGAAAACAGATTTGTCACTCAGTCTGCTGTTTGTACAGGAGCATGTGCAAGAATAGTTCTCTCCCCCCAATCTGTTACACACAAACATTCCTCTACAACACACACACACACACACACACACACACACACACACACACACACCAAAGCACCCCCTTTAAAGGGTCTCTGCTGGGCAGCGTGGTGTCGCTGGGAGTGGTAGAGGGGTTTGTGTGTTTTTAGTGTGTGTGGTCAGGATGTGGCTTGCACCTCTCACTCGTCATGATTTACTAACAATACCCATGGTGGTTAGAGGCTGAAACTCAGCACATACTACAAGTCTGAGTCGATAGATTGTACAACAAGCGGGAAACTTTTTCCAAAGCCTCCCATTCCCCACTTTATTTCACATTGTAATGCAGTCTCATTCAAGAACTGTGGGCTTTTCCTGATTTATCCATCGTTTCCTGACATGCTAGGTTTAATAATTTCTGTTTAGGGCGTATTTAGTCACATGTGGCTAGAGTTAATTTCTTTTGTGTGTGTTCCAGGGTGTAAGTTTCTCTGCAAAGAAGGTCGATCTGCTATTATTTAGCCATTGAGGCTTGGAAGCTGTTGTTGAAATGAACTGACCGGGTCTCGTACATGTCAGGAAGAGATGCATTAAACACACACACTTGCACACTTGTGAGAATTACAGTGAAAAAGCAAATGGCCTTTAGCTTTGGCACAGTCTGTTCTTGGTAAAGTGTCTTGTTTGTGTAGTGCTCTGATTTTATAGTTAGAAGAAATATGGAGGAGATGAGAAAGACAACAGTCTTTTTGGAGGTACTATCTCTCCACGTCCGTGATCCTTGTCTCTCTTTTTCCATCTGCTGCTCAGAGGAAGGGGCTTCAGTGGGTGGTCCACTGAGCCTATACGGAACAGTAGCCTTTTATAACCTGCAAAACACACAAACTCATACAAACACACGTATCGAGAGGCCTAAACACACACAGACAGACACATTAAATCACAGCTCATAGATTAAACCTGTCTGAAGGTGCTGAGATGACCTTATAAAGAAATTCAATGACATACACACACTGAGTCAAGCTTTCCTGTAGCACCTGCAGGAGCAACAGCTGGGAATACACGGGGCAACAAACACCACCGCTTCTACACATAAACACACACACACACACTCACCTCCCACAACTTTATTTGTATGGCTGTCGTGCTAAGGCAGAGGAATTTGTGAGCAGGTACCGTCTGCAGAGAAGAAGCAGCAAACACTCATCACACTGCGTACATGAGTTGTTAGTTTCACAGCACTGTTTGCTTTGTGTCTTAAGGACAAGACTGCAGTAGTGATGAGTCAGGATGACGTGAAATGGTGTTACAATGACCTTAGTTGAGGTTTTGTTTTCACACAACTTTGAAACTGATAATGAATTTATAGAAAATATGTCGGCTTACATTCATTCAACAAACACTAAGGCATGTCCATCAGAACTGAAATAATCTTTAGACGGTCTAATGTTATTATTTCAGGTTAACCCCTAATTTGTTAACCTGTCTGTTCTTTTTGGGGAAGAGGACAGAGGCAGAATAATAATACTTGTATCAGTTTGAGCACAACAGGAGAACAAAGATTGATCTGTCTCTGTCAAACATTCTTTGCCTAGGTAGTTTATGTATCTGTGTTGTACACTGCAGTATACGAAATCAGGTTTTGTGCTTCTGTGTTTGAGCAGTTTAATGGCAACTGTTTTTCTCACATAGCTTCAACTTCTTTGGGGAAAGGAAATGAGGACATTGCACTTTTGAGTAAAAGGAAAAGGGAGTGTGCAGACGTTTAAAGAAAGAATAGTTGTATGCATCTGACAGCTCTGTGTTTCTTTTTCCTTTTGCAACTGTTTTGCAGCCTCTTTTTTTATTCATGTGGTGACACGTCAGGGAGGTCCTGACCCCCAGTTCCAGGACCATTGTAACTGTTGGTGTCTGAGTAGGTGTGTTTGTACCTTTGTGAAAAGATGACATGTACACAATGAGGCTTTGTTTAACTGTTAGTGTTTCTCATAGTGCTGACCACCACATGTGCTCTTGTCAGCTCATGGACAAAAAACGAGGGAGGCATGAGTGTAAGTGTGTGATATTGTGTGTGTAAGTGGCTTCTTTCTTGGTCTTAAGATTGTAGGTCAAAAGGTGACATAAATGCATAAGAGGATGGTCCTTTTTTTAGTGGTGTGGACCCTCCCTCTGTGTTCAGTGTGTGGGTGTGGGGTGTGTGGGTGTGTGAGAGGGTCAGGGGTAGGTTGTAAACCCCTTTGGGTGTCAGATGGGTCATACAGCCAGTTGAATGAGGTGACTGGTCTGGTTAAAGGTAGTTTACTGCCTTTTGCTAAAGAGATTGACATTCTGACACGCCCTGCAGGTCTCTACCACACCCAGGTCACACACTAACACACACACACACACACACACATATACAGAATATTTAGTGCTGCTATCTGTGCCTTTGCTGTCATCTGCATAACTCAAACATGGCCACACACATGATTCATGCTTTTGGATGCCTGGTGCATACCAATATTTGATTCTGTGCTGATATCTGTGTGGTCAGACTGCACTTTATATTTCAGAATGTCATTGTGTGCATCTGAGGTTGGGTGGTCCATTGATTTATCGTCCGTGTCTCGCTCTTAGACGTGTTCCAATAGTGGCATTGATTTCCTGACTAATTATATGAGATGGTGCTCTACCCACTCCAACCATCTGATGTTATGACCCACATGCTTCCCTTCCCAGGGTCCGACCCTCAACCCCTTTTCTGTCCTGTCAAAATGAGGACAGTTGCGTCAACAATGGCACAAACAACAGAAGAATGAGGCAGATGTAAATGGAGCAGCCCCACTCATTACTGCAGACAAAAGAACTGTGGGCCCTTTTTGAACAAAGCTGTGCACCGTTCACTGTCCACTGCTGTCAGATGCTGCTGAGTTGTGATGCCTATGAAATAATGCAAACTCATCCCCTCCATTTGTCTTCTCTATGTCAGGTTATTATGGGATGGAATTAGTCTGTGAGTGGCTTCTGTTTCTTAATGCACACTTAATTGGAACAATAAAACTTTAATGCAGCAGTGTTCCACATATAGTTTTCTGTCTATAGAAGTAAATGTAGCCTCCAATGTTTATTGAGCTGACTGTGCAGGTTTTGAATCACTTAAAGTAAGGCGTTGTAGACATTAATGGAAGGTAACTTGATGCATTAACTCAAGCAAGTTCAGTTTGGAGGTATACTTAACTTGAGCAGACCCATATTATATTACTTTATTCAGTACTCTACTCCTCTCATCAGTTTGAGAATACTTCCCATTAAATGTACATACAGCTGGTTCTAGTTAAAAGATCAGGATGACCTACCCAGCACTATGAAGTACTGAGCTCCACCATGATGAACTCTAACTGTAATATGCCAGAAAACCGTGATGAGAATAAATCTGTATAATGCAAACTCTTGCTGGTTTCTTTAAGTATATTTTCATTGCATTGACATTTTTACTTGTTGGACTTATTACCCATAATGGAGTATTTTCAAGTTATACACAGAGACTCAAACATATTGTAGGCTACAGCACACTTGTGTTTCTGTGTGAATGAACAGCAATTACTGGTTGCCCAGATTGTGGTTTCCCTTTCCTTTCCTCTGGTCTTTTCCACTCTGCTGTGAAGCTGCAGTCCAACAACTATAGGAGCAGAAGAAGTAGAACAGTAGTAGAACTGGGGAAAGGAGTGATTGAAAGGGTGAGTGAAGCTCCAGTCCTAATCATAATCCACCTCCACCCCACCCTCTTTTTTCCCCCCATTTAAATCACTCCGTTCTGCGTCATGTTTTTGCTCTCTACCCAGCCCAACACGGAATGTTAATCAGCAGAAAGCTGCTTTAGATTTACAACGGGGAATTTGGATCCAGTGCTTTGAAACGTCAAATTCTTAAGTCCCTCCATCCAAACCGCTCGTTGGGACTGTGAGAACTGTGCTGTGCTGCAGCAGCGAGAGCTTCTGAACACAGAGGATCAGAAGGACTGGTTTCTGTTTTTTTTTTATCTCCATGAGCTTTTAGAAAGGAAGTACCTGCCACTGTCTTTGGACGTGGAGGTAAAGGCACATCATGCAAATTCAATATTCAGGCTAATGTTTGAAATAGGTGGAGGGAATTTAAAGGAGAGCAAGAGACAGGTAACATATTAGATAAGAAAGTGGTGAGACTCAAAATGGCTTTTTATGAGTTTTAATTATTCATAAGTAATAATGGAGAGGAAACACATTCATGTATGTGCAACGCAAACGTGTTATATGATGAGATTCTTTCAGCTTTTATCTTAACTTTAAAAGTGTCATAGGGTGAAGGTTTATCGATGAATAAACCAACGAGCAATCAGGAAACAACTACAGATTGTGATGATTCTGCATGTTTGAGTTATTTACAGAAATTAAAAAAGTTAATGAGCCAAGCCAAAGAGTTGCTTGATGTCACTAAGCTTTAGTCACACTGTACATCGGAAAAATCGATGTATTATAGGCAACCTGTCATTGTAAATTGCATGCATGGAAAGACAGTGATCAAACTGAAAGTGTAACTATGAAAATATTGGGCGAATTACGTTAATTTCTTGCTCAATTATATGGAAGGTTGATTCATCCTGCGAGCAAAAAGTCTTGCAGAGTCAAACAGTCTTTACTTTCCTTTGTGAGTACTTTAAATTACTTGATTAACACAAAGTGTATGTAAGCTTAAGGCTGGGCATAGCATCTACCACCAAATGGTCAGAGTTCATGTTTATTTGGCGGTAAAGTGGTTTAGAACATCCATCACGGCACACAGTTGAAAAAGTCACATGTTTTCGGCAGCTGGTTCACTTAAACAAGTGAGAGATCCACACAGCCAACTGGCCAGTGAAACTTTTAACATCACTGCAGTTTCCTCTCCTGAAAAGAAAATGAACTACCAGCCCAGTCTGCATGAAGGTTGTGTGCCTTTCCTCAATGACTGTGTTGTCTGCCGTCCAAACTGACTGGCTCTCTGTTCTGTCTCTCTAGAGAGGGTCCAGCTGAGAGAAAATGAGCTGATCACATGGACAGAAAGGGAGCAATTAGTGCAAACACACACTCAAGCACACACTTTGTACCTCTTTGCCCATAGCATTATTGCCCCGTAGTGTTATTGGTCAAAGGACTGAATAGAGGATGGATTGTTTTTAAAGGGGAGGTTTCTTTTCAGAACGGGAAAATGAAACAGGCGGCCCTTGATCTGTTCCGTCTGATTGAAGTTTTGGCTTTCAAAATGACACTAATGAGGATTGTTCTCCAAAGCAAAGTCCGACATTGTATTTTGACCTGTGTTTATTTGTCAAGCACTTTGCCTCCTGGCAGAGTTTTAGATGATGACATCATCAACAGAGCAAAAGTGGCTCTGAGTGGGTGGGTTTGAGGTTAGATGTTTATGTGGTTATGTTACTGCAATGTGTAAGTAATATCCGCCATCGTCTGTCTTAGAGAAAACAGAATTTCCAGTTTCAGTGCTTTACAATAAGCTTATAAAACATAGTCATCCAATGATGGAGCTATAATGTCCCTCTGCTGCACGCTAAGTGAGGTGGCGTCACATATGGAAACAGGGAATGGAGAAGGAGACTAGATAGCCGCAGGCACCACGGTCCGCCGAGAATGTCAAACATAAAACATGATTAGAGAGAGAAATAGGGGGAGTAAAAGAAGGGGTGTGGATAAAGGAGAGAAAGCTGAAGTCATGTTTAGGATTAGGGTTAGATGTGTAGGGGATCTTCTGGCGATATTTTTTTTCGGGGCTGTGGGCAACCAAAGCCATCTTGCTTCCCACCACCTACCACTCCTAATTCAGCAGTGTGTGTGTTTGTTGGCGGTGATAGGTAATCTACTTCAGGCCACATGGCAGCTGCAACAGTTCCTATTTTGCACTTTCAGATCCAGAATTCAGAAACAAAAAGAGAAACATGTAGATTACTTTATGGTTGCTGATCTTTTATGTAATTCAGAGCCTATTGCAAAAGTCTCCTTCTTATCAAACTCAAAAAATCTGATTGTTGAGCCAGCGACCAAAGCAATAAAGTGTCTTGCTCAGAGGTCAGTTGACATACAAAAAGTTATGCCTTGATGTGGTTTCTTTTGGACTTGAATGTGGCCTAATAGTATAAATTTGAGAACCTCACACTGACACATAAAGACACATAAATAACTTTTTACATCCTGCTGAATTTTCCTTAAGAGTAGACCAGCAGCACTAGATTTATGATAGAGTTTTGTATTCCTTAAGCTCTGTAGTGTAATGCTTTGTTAAATAATGTTCATGTCAGAGCTCCCACACAGCTCACTCCTTTTGAAGATTCAGTGTAACCCTTGAGGAGATTAACATCTAATCTCTGTGATTTGCACTCTGGGATTTAAGGGACTGACTTCTAACAATGGACAGATCCAGAGGTCTTCTACTTTCAGCTTGTGGGCAGGAACTAAATTCCACACTTTTATATATTTGTTTCATACTTTTAAATCTTAGTTTGGACCTTCTTTGTGGTTTAACTTCTTAGAAAACCTCTTTGCAAGCCAAAACCTCATGCCCTGTAACAGCAACAGTCTGAGAAAAGCAGGCAAAACAGGCCCATGAAAACCTTTCATAACCCTTCAGAAGAATCCTTCACATCCACCAAATATAGGAACTTTCCCCTCTTTCCATCTTGCAGTGATTAATGGTGTGTGTGGGTGTTCCCGCTCAGTGACTTTGGGAAGCCCCCTTTTACTCAGCTGATAAGGTTACTTCCTCTTTTAGCCCCAGCTTAGCATCACCTCTGACCCGTGACCCTTCGCAGCCAGGAGTCACCAGAGGTGCCGGGTAAATCTACCAGACCCCACGTCGCTTGTCTATCAGGGTCTGTGATTTATCAGGCTCTGACAGGCGTGTCTGTAGTTGTGTGTGAGTAAGTAGTATTCCATTTAAATCAGAGACATCTCGAATTGCTCACACAGACGTTCTATAGTGAAAAGCTCAAGTGCACTGTATTCGACTTCAGCTTATGAATGCTTCTCTTTTTGCCCCAAAATCCACATAGCGTATAAGGGGGTCTTTCAAAATAAAAACTACCTAACTTGGATGATTATTTTTAGCCAGAATACTAATAGACCACTTTACGTTTGTAAATGCCCCTCTGTCCCACTTGAATTCTGTTTAGATAAAGAACATGATGAGGGTCCGCCAGAGCAAGCAAACACATGGATATTTTTAACCCTGTATGCTGAAACACTGCTGTAAGTGTAGTCAAACAAAGCTTTTTCTCTCTGGCTCCACAGAGCGACTCACACATACAATATAGTTCATTCATCCATCTCGTTTTCTCCAATCTTGCTCGGTGGCTCCAGCAGAAGACCCGTGTGTGGCACTGCATCTTTCAAAAGCGGCGAGAAGAATGTGATGTGAGTGGGCGAGGCTGGATGTGTGAAAAACAGGTGTTTTAGGGCCTTTAAGTGTGGAAAACAAGAGGCCGGGTGGGTCAGTGAGTGAAAGATCACATCTGGCCTCTGGATTCCACCAACCAAAAATGAAGCACAAGCATGTGTGCGTCTCTTGTTCTGTGAAAGACACACTCACTTACAGAGGGGATCAGATACTGTGGGGGTGATGGATACTCACACCTTATCACAGGCCTGTTAAACACTGTACTATTATGTGACTGATGACCCTCCAGCCTCCACACAGGGACGAGAGTAAAGCCTCTTGGCCCAGAGTCAGTGCTCCTTTCTGGGCAGGGGAAGTCTCTTTGAAGCCCCCTTTCCTCAACTCTCTGATCCATCCACCCTGTCATGAATGACGAGGCTGTTAAAGGAGGAAAGGCAGGTGTTCACTTGTGTGTGTGTGTGTGTGTTGATGTGTGTCTGCGTAAGTCTTGAGTTTTCTATCAGCTTTCTTAGAGCAGACAGCAGGAGAAAAGCTGATCGCGTCCTTCTTGCACACATTCTCTTTGCGATAGACAAAACAAATGAGCACACCCAGACATATTACGGTTTAGGAATGCACTTTAATCAGGACTCAGAAATGTGCAAAGATATGGCAAGGTCTTTATCCCTATAAAAACATTTATTGTTTGCTGCTAGTAATAATTAAATAACCCCACAACAGGTTGTTTTGTTGTTTCCCATTATCCCATGACTTTCATTTTCTGCTAACATTGTCAAAAAAATAAAGTAACAAAGCTGAACTTTGTGGAATAATCTTGCTGAAAATGATTGTTAATAAGCAAAACAATGTATACATGAACTTGGAAATTGAATCCAAAGTGACTTCAAAGTGAGCAGTTTTGTCATGGTCTGAGGATTCAAAGCAGGGTTTTTTCTTCTGGCTTGTTATCGAAGGTTAAACTCAAACATTTTCCAAATATTTGCTGAAGAAGTAGACACGGTGAACAGTTTTGTACTCCAAAGCTTACGTATCTTTTACCCTAATGCTGCAACCAAGCTTGAAAAACATATTCACTTTAAGTCAAACAAATTGTGGCATTGAGAGATAAGATATAAAAAGAGCAACAATGCATGAAAGTCGAGATATGTTTTACTTTTATTAACAGCCCACAGCTCAAATATGGAATGTGATTTGACAGCAGTATTATAAATGTGTCAATGTGATGTGGATTATAAAGGCCAGTAATTGAGAGTGGCAGCCTGGCTGGGAAAAGTTTCAAAAACTTTCCTCACAGCAAAAAGTGCTTGTTGGATTTTCTGGCCTTGTTATGACAGTTTGTCCAACATCATTGTGAGTGATTGCTGGGCTGAGTATAGGAGAAGCTGGACTGGTTTTTAGAGATAGTTTGGATGAGCTGGGGACTGCCACGGGCTCTGTGGTAACGTTTCAGCTATGATTTGTAGCTGGGATTCCCACATGACATTTGCAGGGTCAACCTCAGAAGTGAAACCATAATGACCACAAGAGAATGAATCCCCTGTGCCACTTGTCTTCCCCTGCCTCTCCCATTTCACAGTCTCAGATATTCCCGTCCCCCTCCCTCCTCGTTCCCTGCATGACTCATACATCTTCAACCAAAGCTCTCAGCCCCTCTTACCCCCTCCTCTTTGTTGTGTCCTCAGCCTCTCTGTGCCAAAAGAAGTATTATTTATAAAGTGCTGGCTGCTTCATGCGCTTCATGCAAGTGATGTTGGTGGTGGTGTTGGGGACAGGCCCTGGTTTGGATTGCTGACCTCCATCAGGCCTAAATGACGCAGGCTGGGGTTCAGCGGTGAGAGAAGCAACAGGGCGGGACTGTGGGAATTACAGAGAGAATGATGGTGTGCGAAAATTTGCCACAGCTTTGAAAAAAATCCTGCAGAATCGATCAGATAAAAAGATCTCACCTCTGCTCACAACAGGTCTATTTTTAGATAGCTAAATATAGGCTAGAGCTTATTCAGTTAAAGTACCAAGAAGACTCCTCATTCTATCAGTTTGTATAAAGAAACAGGAATGAGCTGTTTGTGAGATGTTCTCTCACTCTTTTTCACTAAAAAAACAGAGGAGGAGAACTGTTCTTTAGCACTGGCTGATTACTTTCTGAAATGTTTTTAATGGTTCACTAGCGTTAGTTCACTGGCAATTTTCAGATATTTATTTTTAACAATTGAATGTATTTTATGCAAATAGGTAGAGCTGGAATAACGTCAATGTGACGCTCTTGGTGAGTCACACTACAGAGTCAGAGTAACTATGTTAATCCTCACATCATTGCTCACTCACAGACACACAGTCTTGCACACACCTGCTCAGAGCTGACACGTTCTGCTTTTTTCCACACACCCTCACCCACTTTAATTAGACAGAATCTCTGAGAGGCTCCCACACATCAGGAGGCATGTGTTCATTAGACACTTGTTTTTCTCATACATACATTAACACCTATACATTAAACATGGTGTATACATAGTGAGGTAGGTCAGGAGAGTGTACAGAACATGAGAAAGAGAAAAAAATCACTTACACAAGACTCAGGCTGTAAACATGTTTATGCTCCAGTTGCTTAACTCCCTTTTATGTGCTCTAAGTGCCTTTTTAAGGAATGATTAAGAATGATTTACAACCTGCACAAGCAGAGCCCTCATCATAATTACCGAAATACCTGAAGTGACACATCAAAGATGTGCAAACATACTTTATATGCACAGACGTGAGTGTATGATTGTGCTCGTGTGAGAGGGATGTGTTGAAGCTTGTGTACAGTTTGGTTCTGACGTTTGTGTCCTTTGTAGCAGCGGACCTCTGCTAGAGGCAGCCGTTTCCATTGTGTGTAACAGGGGAGTCAGCACATATTATACAAGTCCGATGGTGCAGAGAAAGTACGAGAGAGAGAGATAAAGAGAGATGGAGTTACACTTTTTTATGTACGAGACCAAATTCCCTTTGGCAGTCTAACTCTTTGGAGTGAGCAAATCTTTAATTCTCAACATGTTTTCAATTTTTAAAGCAATCCTCTGGACTGATATGACTCTGGAGTGGCTTTGTTTTCATCAAGTCTACATATCATGTGCCCCTTCTTTACCTTTCTATTGAGAAATACCTATTATATTTCCCTCTTGCTGTACTTTATAGAGCAGTTGATGAACAATTGGTCATATCCAGCACATGTGACTATAGTTTTCTGTCTCATGACCTTTGCTTCATTATGAAATACGCTGTGCTTGTGTTCATACAGACAAGGCATCATGAGGCGGTTCAAGCTGTGATGACTGCTGTTGCCTGCATGACGGGGCAGCAATGTGATCTATTAGATGAAGCTTTTACACTTGAACAGAAACCATGCTGTATGAAATAAAGTTCAGGCATGCAGATCCTAAGTTGTGCTGATATACACACATTAAACACTCTCTGCCTCAGACAATACAGTTTGTACAGATACAGTATGTTGCAGTTTCCATTAATTGACAACATTTACAATCAGTTCCAATATCTGCTGCTTTCATCAGAACACGTCAGCATTATAATCTGTGTCCACACTTTGTATTCCCTCATAGTAAATCCTGTCAGTTGCTGTACTGGAATAAAAATATAAGTTCATACAGAGATAAAAAAGCGCATTGCTTTACATAATGTATTACGATCAGACATCATATGAAACAAATATGTTTCCCTCAATGAAAATAAATGATGACAGTTTGCCCCTGCTTTGAGCACAATGAATGTTTATTGTAAGAGGATTTAGCCACACTATTCATCTCAAACAATTTACAATATAAAAGTCTCATGAAGAAGAATCTTTTGGTTAACCGATGGTTTAAAAACGATGCCATGATGGATTTCGTCTGCTCATTCTTCACAAAATAGTTCAATCTCCTCCTGTGTCACAGGGTGTTGGCACACCTCAAGATGATAGGATTTTTTTTTAACTTACACCAGCGATTTTTTTCAACACCCCTCTATGATTCCAACGAGAGGACACGGTTTGCCGGAAGCACATGGGAATGTCATTTCAGGGATGGTAGCCCATGTTTTTTCATATGAGGAGGCTTTTTCCCTTAAGCTCTGTAAATAAATAACAAACTTGCACCGATCATCTCTCCTCTCTCCATTTCCCTTTTATATCGCCAATCAACTCCCACTCATTTCCTCTGTCTTGGCAGGAAGCTCACCTTTTGATTTTGAGGCCAAAGTAAAGGTTAGCTTTGGGGCAGCTAACTCTGGTTAGTTGATCTGGGTGAACACAAACAGTAGCTAACAGCACTCTCTGTCTGCAGCATTATGTGGTGATTTAAAGAGGGGAAAAAACCTATGAAGGTTTGAGTGCAGCAGAGGTATCAGTCTGTGCTGTTAACCTTCACTCATCACAACGTTGATCTATTTTAGCTGGAAAACAACAAACTCAGGGAGGTTCAAGAACAGGATGACATCTTTGGATATTTTAAGAAGCATTTATCTGACAGCCGGCTGCCATGAAGATAAAAGAGACAAAACTGTTTTTCACCACTATATTTGTAGGTTATCTAACTTAATGAATGGAGGATACTGAACCTACTTTGACAGATTGTGCGTTTTTATGTAAAAAAAAAAAAAAAAAAAAAAGGAAAAAAAAGCTGTATGAAAAAAGTGTTAAATCGTGTTCAGAACTGTACCCTTCCAGTGTGTCAGAGATGTCTGGGTTGGGCTCGCTGGGTCTCTAGAGGCCTCATTTAAGGAGGAAATACCACACGTGTTCTAGATGGACTCTGGTTACATCTCAAGCCATAATAGTTTGACAGTAGAAAGGGAACATGGCTGCAATACATAAATCCCATGCCAAACATTTATCATATTGAGTTGTTCCATAATCTGTCATTAAATCATCTTTAAAAATCATAAATCTACCTTTTACTCGTTTCTTCAGACTTCTGCATAACATCTACAAATGTGACGAACATGCATCGAACATGCAGTACTTGTTGTATGTCCATGATTAAGATGAATATCTGCAGTTTGAGAAATCTATGTCTGTGTTGACGTTCTTTTCTGCGAGGCCGCGGCCTGCTTCTGATGCAGTGTGCATTTATTTTGTTTGTATTAGCCTGATGTCACTACGCACTCTGTTTATTTTCCCGAATGTGTAGAGAGCAAGGCTCATGTTCCCTTGTGTGTTTACTTGCCCTCAGCGGTGTGGGTAACATGTTACCAGAATTACAAATGCACTATGTAAATACCACCAGCAGTTGTTTTGGGACTTGTGTAGACAGAGTGTGGATGGGAGGATGCAGATATAATGGACGCTTGCTGCCCACAAACTTGTCATATTAATCATGAATGCCATTCTCTCTCTCTGTCTCTGTAGGTGTTCTGTCTCTCCCAGCCCATTTCAGTCCTTACACAGAGAACCAGCAGACGTCTGTGGACAGCAGAGAGGATGCCTATGCCCAGCTGGAGCTGAGGACGCTGGAGCAGTCCCTGCTGGCTACCTGTGTGGGCAGTATCTCTGAACTCAGTGAGTACATGTACTCCAGATTAGTGTGGATCTTTTTACCATGAGCAGATTCTATTCCCATAATGTGTTAAAAAATTATTCTCAGATCATGAATGAACAACAGTGAAGCTTCATAACGTTCTTATTAATACAGACTACAAATCATTCCCGCCCATGATAAACCAATTGTCCTACTTGTTAAATACTCAACTATTTAATCCACACTTTTTTAAACACACCTTGTTCACCAACATTGTTTACGGCTTTTGAAGACAGGCAGCCTCCTTCCTGTGAAAAAAAGGCTGTTATCGCAGACAAACCAGCGCCAATCAGAGATAATGGAGTTACTTTTTTTTTTTTTTTTTAACCATTGTCTCAGAATAAGCCCCAATTTGTGCCTCGTTGTGAAAGCTGTCTAATGTGAGCTCTTCTAAAAATAAGCAGTGGAATAGTTTATCTTCACATTGAGCTCTGGGGAGTAAAGTGATAAAGCCTTTATGTGGTCCTCGATTTCTTTAGAGGCACAAGAAAGGCCTGAACCCCCATTCTTAGTGAAATGTTTATGGTGAAAATGAGAAGCTACATTTTATAAAAGGACAGTGTAAAGCGTATATGGTGTCTTTGAGTGAAGCTTCATTGACAACTGTGGAAGTTTAAAGACTTGTGTATACATTGGGCTGAATTTTGAGGGGTGGTATGTTAGAAAGTGTCCGAACTCTGTCACTTTATTCATGGATCTAGTGAAGGAAAGACTAAATCTACTGAGAATAGAGGACCTCCCTGAGACGTTTTCTCCTCCTAACCACTGAGGTTTGAAAGATTGGATGGATTTCATGAAATACTGACAGTCTTAGATGCCCGTGTCTGTGGACATAAGCTGGTAAATAAAGAAGCACACACAGTCCTACTGTACTCTACTGTATATGTGGTTTGATTAAACATGAGGCTCTGATTGATTTTGGAGACTGCAAGAGAGCAGGTCATTAAAAAAGTGAGAAAAAGGGTAGTGGAGGAATGTGGATGAATAGTGGGGGGATTTAAGGATGGAGTACATAGGTCTAGTGGCAAAAGCAGGACTGAGATGTGTGGAGGTTGGGGGTTGTGATGGAAAGGTAGCGAGGTGAGGAGTGGGGTCGTCAGTGCGGGTAGAAAGGTGAAGAGATGGAGATTAGTGTTTGTGAGGGCCAGGGTAGATTTCCTTCTCCAAATGAGCTAACACTCTGCCATTTGTTCCTCCAGCACAAGGCCACGTTCATACACCGTCGGCGTTAGTGAGGCATTAAGAAAGTGTACACACACGCTCACAGACACGCTCCCTCTCTGACTTACTCTCTCAGTGGTCTCTTTGTGCCACATCTCTCTGGTGGTGTGAGGCTGGGCTGTTCTGGGCAGGGCTGGCATCCTTCACACTCACTCACACACAAACAGAGGCATGTGTTCAATGATACGCATTCACACAACAAAAACTCAGAGAGGGCTTGGCACTCTGATCTGAGCCCATGAGACCAGGCGGACATAGGAGCATCTGTACTCAGCTGCTCCGGCCTGCTGGATCACTAGACTGGACTTGGCTAGACACTCCGACACACAGCATACATTAACATGACGGATGGAAGCATACTGGGCATTTCTGATAAATGACCCTGACTGTTGGAAATATCATTTTAGCCGTTCATCTTGTTCAGAGAGTTTTACAGTCTTATTCTCAGCTCTGTGGTGGTCTTCATTATCTGTGGGAAACTATAATTATATAGTTACTATAATTATTTATGTTTACTTAAGGAAATATAAAGGATTAGGACTAGACAAACCCAAATAAAATAAGCGTTGTGTTTAAGCTTGTAAAGCCTATTAGTATATGGGGTCATATAAAGTCCAGATAAAAATAATAAGCAATTATGTTTGAACTGAATTGACTGACTAAGTAGTCTAAGTCTACATTTTCTAATCATGTCATCATTTTCACTGCCATTCTACCTCAAGGCCTCCAGCATAGGCTGTAATCTAAGAATGAAGTATTTCATATCCTTCTGACCCCCGTAGCTCAGATTAGCCTCGGGGCACAATATGGGCTGGAAAAGCCAGGGAGAGGCTCTCCATCTTGGGCAAGAATTCCTAGGAGACCTCCTGGAGGGGCTGCTGCTGGTGGTTAACACAAAGGAGGCCCTTCAGCTTGAAGTGGGGTCTGTTTTTGGTGGTGGGGGGGGCTCTTCACTATAACCCCCTCGAAGTACCCCTTAATAGAGACCTACACATACACACTCACAAGGCTGAACCCTCAAAACCTTGCTCCCTTGCAGCCTCCCACTCACAGTAATCTGGTTAGAAATTAACCCAGGGGTAATTATGCTAAATGAGCGTTATACGATCCCAAGTTCAACCTACCCCTCCTCCACTTCCTCCCTCTGTGACAACTGATATTTTATCACTCCACTAGACTCCAGCTGTGACACCGGTGGTCAAGCACTCGGATGTTATCTACACACTTTATTCCATGCAGTCCCACACCCGCCATTTGGGATCCGTGCATCTATCCATGCATGCTTTCTTTAATAACGTTTCATAAACTCCAATGGACACAGTCATATCTGATTTGGCCTTTATCCAACTGCACATGGTTGTTAACTTAGCTTACATTGTGGGTGGATGAATCCTCTGATAAGCTGCATATTTCTTTTGTCTTCCTCTTTAAAAAGGAAGCATTTCCACTCACAGTAATCAAAACAGATTAAGAAGTCTTCTCTACCTTGATTTTGATCAAGTGGCTAACCCTTTCAGTTCCACCTTTTTAAGCTAAGTGCTGCTGTGATTGAACTCCGTCAATACTGAACAGTTGAACGGTTCATTAGAGCCTGTGATCAACTGTCCCATAGCCCATTAAGTTCTTCAGTGGTTAAGATGAATGGTTGGCTGTTTAGACTGGCTGTCTGGCTGTGTTTACTGATAACAACACTGCTAATGGCAAATATTGCTAGAAACATGGAGAGAGAGAGAGAGAGAGAGAGAGTCATGAGTAAAAGAGTTGTTTAGAAAAGCAAGGGAAATCCAATTTGATTTGGAGCCAACAGAGTTTATACTGAGCACTGAAGACTCTTGTTTTAGTTGTTTTTTAATGTGTGACGTGACTTTTTCTGGGCCAACTTACCATTAAAGTGTCTATTGTTACTCCATTAAAGACTAAACCCATTAAAAGACTGGGTGTCATGGAATTATTAGAATAAATATCAACATAAAAACTGTATTTCTGATCTGTCTTCCACATCCTTTGTTCCAGGTGACTTGGTGTCTCGCGCCATGCACCACATGCAGCGCCTCAGCTCAGTGCGTCCAGGACTGAGCCCCGCCCGCCACACCCGTCCCCAGCAGCCCGTGTCCTGGTCGCCGGACGCCCTCCACACCCTTTACTACTTCCTGCGCTGCCCGCAAATGGAGTCCATGGAGAATCCCAACTTGGATCCCCCACGCATGGCACTTAGCAAGGAGAGGTAGGAGTCATTAATGTCATTAACAAGAGCATGTCTCAATGCTTTAACAGATTAAATCAGTCTTATAGAGAGGGTTTCTTTTAAGTGTTAATATGTTTAGCCTCCTAGGGATTTCATTTGCTTCATGAGGTTGTATATAATGTGATTACTTCCAGTACTGCACATAACAAATACACAAACATCCACACTTAGACATAATCAAATAGGTTCTAATCAAGTAAGCCCCTTTTCCCAGACCACCATTCCTTAGGCCCCTTGTCATTGAAGTGTTAATTTTCTGTGGGTAAATGACAGGTAAGCAAAAGACTCCAGGTGCTAATGTAAGTCTGACAGAAGGGTGAATTGTTCCTTGAGAGCGTTAATTAGACTGTAGACTGGTGGTTTAGGAGTTTTAAGAGGTGCTAATGGTCTGTAATTCTGTTAGGGGTCTCCTCTTATCTTCTTTGACTTGCCTTTGTAGAACAATTATGGTAATTCTCGTCTAATACTTCAAAGTATTTGTCAGACTGAAATCAGTTTTGTGTTTTTAAGAGTTATTTTTGGGCTTTGTATGCCTTTGATAAGACGGTGGATAGAGTAGGAAGTCAGTGGAGAGAGGGGGTCTAGAATGAAATGCAGGAAAGGAGCCGCTGTACATTTGAGTGCGACCACACCTCATGCCATCTGGCGCCTCATACCTGATAACTTTTGACATTCTTTTAATAAGCCCCAGGAAATTAAGTTTTATTTTATTGGGTTTCCATAGAAAGAAACAGTAAACCCAAACAGAATAATGTCTCCTTTCTTCCAAAACACATTTATGAAACCTGTTAAAACATTAGTTAACATGACATAATGTTCAGAAATGGTCAAATTCAGCAGTAAGACAAACATGAGGCTGTTGTGCAAACAGCTAAGGTTAGATTAGTTACAATTGAGTGTGTGAGTTAAAAGTACTTGAAGCTTGACCACACATCTGGGTTTTGCCCTCACAGAAAAATAAAATTCACTCAGACACGTATTGTGTGTGTGCATCTGTAACCCATTTTACACACACACACACACACACACACACACACACACAAAGGTTAATAACACTTTTTATACTGATGTATGGAGGTTTGTCTAAAGGTTGCACTGAAGTCTACATTTGGGATGCAGCTCCCACTAAAGTGTGTGTTCAGCTTATATTATTCATTTGGTTAGATGTTTGTGTGTTTGTTTTCCTCATATATTGTGTTTACCTCTAGAGAATCACATGTTTGTGATCATTAGCAAATGAGGGAAAACACTGAGCATAGTGTCACACACACACACACACACAAACACACACACACACACACACAGGCACGCACACACACACACACACACAGGCACGCACACACACACACACACACACACACACACACACACAGGCACGCACACACACACACACACACACACACACACACACACACACACACACACACACACACACACACACACACACACACACACACACACACACACACACACACACACACACAGGCACACCGACATTTGAACACATGGCCAGCTGGCTCCCATACATTTAATAGTTAACAGATACACTATAAGTGAGCAAAGGTGGGCTCCTCGTCTCATCAAAGAGAACAGAACAGCAGATATACACCCCTCTTTTCTCTGCCCTGGCTGATTCTTCTAAGTCCTCTGATGTTTTTAATGTTGGCTGTATTTCAGCCTGGTTTATGAGTGCAGGATGAAATGATTTAATGTCTTATATTCTATACTTTTGAACATCTACTAATTTTTATTTGTCTTGTGTCATGTGATTTTTTCACATCTCCAGGTTTATTGCCATGCTTCGTTGTATGACTGTGTGTAAATGTTACCATGTCAGACTCAGGTGGCAGAGCAGAGCAACTCAAACCTGGCAGTGATTACAATACGAGCGCCTGGTAATGACAGTCTCTCCTTCAATGGGCCTCTCAATCTCTGGGGCTCACCATCTTTTGAAAGCTTTATAAAAAATCTTTGGTGGAAACCCAAAACCACCAAATCTGTGTGGGCCACATCGTCAAACCTTTTAGGAAGCCTGGCGAGAGCCTTAATGCAGAATCCTCAGGAATCAAAGAGACGGCCTTTTTGTTATGATCCTTTAAACCTGGTACTCAGACATAGATGTTACCGATGGTGTTGTATTAAGTGTGCTGCAGACACCAGAGTCTACTTGTTTTCTATCTGAAGACTTTGCTTAAGAGCCTCAGTACACAGAAATACAACGTTTCTGAGAGCTGTAAATTATTTTGAACTAATCTGTTAAATTATAGAATCGCTTGATTTTCCACCCAATTCTGTGCTGAAGAGACCACCCCAAACCCTCTGCTCCCCTCAGCGGATGGAAGGGAGCACTAATGGATAGATGTGTTACTCTGATAAGAAGTAGCCAATTGAGCTGACTTTTAACCACAAATACATCAGCTATAGTTACATCCCCCTGTATGGAGCCTTTATGAGAGTAATCTGACTCGAGATCAGTGGTTAACCCTGACCCTTTGCAGCACATGAAGGGGTCTGCTTTAAGACCTTATTGAAGTTTCTAAACAGCATGAACTCAATCACATTGGCCTCAGGATAGAGGACATATGGGACTAGTGTAGCAGTGTGACGTTGCCTCCTGGGGAGAAAAAGACTTTTCCTTTTAATGTCCGATGGTTCAAACACACCTGACCACCATTTGAGCTGAGCAGCCAGGTGTTGGTGAGAAAAGTGCCATGAATCAGATCTAACATTCATATGTGCGTCTGTGTGTGAACATGTGTGGGAGACTTTGCGTTTAGATGTCTGTGTGTGTCTACGTCCCACTGTTCTCAGTGTGTAGCCTTATCCCGTCAGGTCAGCAGGCTAGCCAGAAGCACTATCTAGTTTCAGTGTTAACAGGCGTCAAAGCTTTGATGTCACACTGACCCTCTGATGAAGCTGAAGTTTGTGTTTCAGGCTGAGGGGCATAACCCAGACACAGGGGTCAGATGAGAGGGGCAAAGGGGGAGCTGTAAAGATAGAGGGAGAGAGGGTTTGAGAAAAGAAGGAGCGAATGAATTGTGGGACAGGGGCCAGAGCTCCAAGTCCCATCTGTCTGGAGGTATGGGCCACTGGCAAAGGTGTGTACACACATATGGCCTTGGTTGATTTGTGGTGACACACACACGCACACACACACACACACACACACTCTTAAAACATTAAAGGTTAATTGGTATGAAAACTCCAGCCATGACAAAAAAACTACAAACTATCTCGGTAATTATTCTTTGACTATAATTTTCATCATATTACTCAATAAGAGTGTCCGCTTGAGGCCGGCTCCAGGAACACTGGAAGTCACATACACATGACTGGCAAAAAAGGCAGTTTTTATAGCATAAATAAACACATTTATAGCCTGGTACAAAAAACAAAAGAGGTTTGATTAGTGCCAGTGATGGCTGTTTTTTAAAAACGGCTCTGTTTTGATTTTGTAAACGATACGTGTTATCCATAGTTAGTTGGTAGCTGAGATGATTGACAGGTGGGCGCGATGTAGCAGTTCGTCAAGAGGCTTAAATCCCACCTCAGCTTCGATTCTCAGCCTGTCGTGAGGTTGACTGAAAGTTAGGTTGAGACAGGATTTACAGCATGGAGGCGGCTGCCGATGAGCTTCCGGAGCCCGCTGCAGTAACAGATGGGTGATGTCACTCAGGCTTCGTCCATCAATATTTACAGTCTATGTCAATAAGACACACTGAAATGTTGATTGATATAGTGGAGGACACAATAAATCTCTTGCACTGATCAATGAGAGATACTTGATGCTTTATTTGACTGTTTAGAGCTGCTTGAGTTCTGGATTAGTCGACGTTCCATGTGCATGTCCAGAAGCAAGTAGCAGTAAAGTATCCGAGTGTTTACCTTTTAGCGTGTAAGAAGACAGACACACACATCAACAGACAGACTCGCACGCCCCAACATTTGGGTTAAGTGAAGCCCCTTAAGACAAAAACAGTAATTCCCAGGCCCCTCCTCAACTCAACCTGCCTTTCTTATCACTCTACACTGTCTCCAGACTGCCACCCAACCCCCTGTCTTCATTAAGACATACCCCACCTGCCTCCCAGCCATTCTCATAACACCGTTAAACCCTTCTTCTATGCATCTATCAGACACACTTAACCCCTCCTGCTTCTCATCTGTTCCCATCAGCCCCTCGTCTGCTTGTTAACCGTCACGCCTGGGTGACAGCAGGGTCCTCCTCCTCCTCCTGACTGATCACAGACTGATAAAGCACTGAGGCAGAATGTGACAGAAAGAGCAGAAGATACAATAAGACAGAGAGAAAGAGAAAACAGCAGGGTATATGGAAGTTTGTAAAACTCTGACATAATGCAAGATATTTTAAGGCCTTTTTATAACATAATGAAGGAAATGCAAATGTTCAATATCATTAAAACTGAAAAGTCGCTCTAATAAAATGTAGGAAACAGGTTGTATCATTTTATCAAATCCAGTTACCTTAATGGAAAGCTTATGCACAGCTTTCCTCTGCCTGAATGTTCAGAACACAAAACAAACAAAGGTTACATTTGTGTACAATTCAGGTAAATCTTACTTTCAGTGAGGAAATAAAGAAGATAAAATGGAGATGCACTTTACAAAATACATAGTTGACAAGTCATTGTTGAATTAGATAAAGTGATGTCGTACAGAAGGAGCTGTTCTATAGGAAACCACAGGTAGCTTCTAGTGAGGAAAATAAATGGCGCAGCAGGGGTCCCACTGCTCATTAACAGTAACTACAATCCCTATAGCATGCACACTACAGAGCTGTATGATTGTGTACCGCTCCACGCTCCATCTGTATTCATCGTATGCATTATATAGTATTTGCTTCTTTTCAGAACAAAGGTATGATAAGAATGACATCACAGCAGGAGGACGGCAGCTTAGAAACTCTTCTGATAACACGGAGACAGTGTTCAAACAATCATTAACATACTCTGACTGAGGCTCCATAGGAATAAAAGCAAACAACAATAATACTCACAGTCAATGTGTCATTGTTCACAGGCACATTCAATGCACATATGGTGAGAGAAGGGCACAGACAAGAAGGGATTAGTACAAGATAACCAGCCAGACGTGGCAGCCATATAATCAGCAGTGGTTTCTAAAGGATTTTAGAAGAATAGTTACACAAGGAGGACAATGAAGAGACACAAGAAGAGAGCAATAAAATCATCCAGATGAGTTTTAGAATGCCACGACTAAAAGAGAGCAGACCTAATGTTCGTCTCTCTTTCATTCCTCAACTCCAGTTTTTACTCGACTTTGTCTCATGACATTTTCTTCTTTATCACTCAGTCTCAGGTCAATGGAGTCCATCGGTTCTATTTCTATCCTTTTCTCGACTTTTTTGTTGTTTCGTTTCTCTGACTTTTCTTTTTCTTGAGTTGTTTGTTTTGTTTTGATTACAGAGAGCATCTAATAAGAATGCCAGGGTGCTGCACCTTCTTTCAGCACCCCGAGGTGCCTTATTCTGCTCCAGCTTGTTTAAAAATAGACCGATTATTCAGAAGCCACTGCAGGATGTTGTTTATCAGACAGCAGCACAGATGAAGTCACAGTTCTGCTCTCATCTCTTGTCACAACTTAAAGCTGATGTTCAACGGCACAACCTGGCAACTTACACAGGAACTCTGATTAGTCATATATATGTTCACATCTGTTTTCTAATCGTGTGTACGTGCAGGTGTGGTGACTGTAAAAGAGAATGCAGACAGTATGTGGTTATTAAAAGCCAGCAAATGTATTTGTTAGAAGAGGTGAGGTACTCTGGACAGGCAGTGGGAGTGTATTTGATTGTGACTCACCGTGCACTGGTCAGGCTGAGGGGAAGTACACCCAGACATACGTAAGACATCTGGTTTCAGTCACTTTATGAGTTCCCTATCAGCATGACTGAATCATGAAGAATTCTCCCACTCAGCACTGAGATCAGAGTTTTACACAGTCTGATCAAGTGTGTTAAAAGTGGGGGTGGTTTCCAGATCAGTTCCTGTGTATGATACCTGAAGAAGAACTGAAACAGAAACTAAGTTTATCATCTTATATTTCTGTTCCATGTGTAGATTGATGCAAGTCATTTATTTACGTTTTCTTTCTTTTACAGGCCATTTCTGTTGCTGCCGCCTCTGATGGAGTGGATGAGAGTGGCCATAGTTCACGCTGAGCATCGCAAGAGCCTATTGGTGGACAGTGATGATGTCAGACAGACTGCAAGGCTGCTTCTTTCAGGACTGGACTGTGAACCAAGACAGCTCAAGTAAATAGGACCACACACACACACACACACACACACACACACACACACACACACACACACACACACACACACACACACACACACACACACACACACACACACACACACACACACACACACACACACACACACACACACACACACACACACACACACACACACACACACACACACACACACACACACACACACACACACACACTAACTCTGTACTTCTGCATCTATATGCTCTGGTCACATGACACAACAACAAATAGTGAGTCAATTTTATGAGTCTGGTGTAACGTCATCTTTGCAGTAATGACGTCTTTCTGAAGAAACAGAAACTTAATTGCTTAGACTGTGTTGTGCTTTCAGTCGTGCTTCCTTTAACCCAAGCACTATAAGGCCTGTATTTAATTAGTTCTTTTATAAATAATTACACACTGTCTATGGGAGCTTAATGTCTGTTTGCTTACTGTAATGTGGCTCATTAACCTCTTCATGAAGTGTACAATTAAAGGGAACCATTAAATGCAAAGGTACAGTGTAAGAACAAGAGGCTCAGAGAAATATTTGTAGCACTTTTGTTTTATGTTTTTATCTGTCTGCACGTGAAATAAAGGGTGCGTCCTCCCGGAATCAGCTACTTTCCCTGAAGGTGAACTGGTCATGTATTAATCATCCTCTTCATGTCTCTGTCTCTGTCAGGCCTGAGTGTTGCTTTAGCTCCTTCAAGCGTCTGGACTCCAAAGCTGCCACAGACAAGTTTCACCTAGACTTGGGTTTCCGTATGCTGAACTGTGGACGCACAGATCTAATTGGCCAAGCCATCGGTCTTCTGGGGCCAGACGGAGTCAACAGCATGGACGACCAGGTACTGAACATCTGTCTTTTTGTATCTATTATAGTTGTTTTGGTTTTTTTTTATGCATGGAGCATGTTGAGAGGAATACTGCTGAATAATATACCTTGAGTAAATAGGTTCTTACAATAATTTTTAATGATATTTGTTTCACCTCTTTCATGTGAATTTCTTTTTCTTCCTCTCTCAGGGGATGACTCCTCTGATGTATGCTTGTGCAGCTGGAGACGAGGCCTTAGTCCAGATGTTGATCGATGCTGGGGCCAACCTTGATGTTGCGGTAAATATGCTTAAACAATTTCAACATATGGACACATTTGTTCAAATCTTTCAGGTTTTATTATCTTCTATAATTACCTCAGTTCAGTCAAAGTAGTGTAGTTGTTATTGTTGTGCTCTACAGGAGAACTATATCAATCTTTGTGATCATAACTGTCATTTTTCCTGCGCTGCCAGGTTCCTCCATGCTCCCCAAAGCACCCATCTGTAAACCCTGACAGTCGCCACTGGGCTGCCCTCACGTTCGCTGTGCTGCATGGACACATCTCTGTAGTGCAGGTTAGAATCTCACACACACATGTTGAAACCCCGATGAATGTCCTAAGCTAAATATGTGTGGTCAAAGGTCAGGCTATAAATGAGTTACAGGATGTCAAACAGGGCTCACTATAACAGATGTGATGTGTATCCACAGCTTCTGTTGGATGCAGGAGCCAACGTGGAGGGAGCTGCAGTCCGAAACGGACAAGAGAGTACAGCAGACACCCCGCTGCAGCTGGCTTCAGCAGCAGGTGGGCAAACACGTGCAGACACACACACACACACACACACACACACACACACACACACACACACACACACACACACACACACACACTGCACTATGCCACCCAATAAAACAACGCACAGCTGATGTTAGAGGGTTGTCCTGCATATGGTAGGTCCATGTTTTGATCGGATTTATGATGCCTGATTTACTGCTTACAGCAAATATATACAACCAGAGGATGTTTCATGGGTCAAACAAAGCAGAAGATTAATGTCTAAAGGGCACAATTCACTCATATTAGTTGTCAAAATGATTATTCACCATTAGAGTGGTGAACTACATTTTCCAGAGTAGCACAGGACTGAGTCCTGAAAGACACATGCTGCAGGAATGAGGAAATGAGAGGGTAAATGAAGGCACAGTGAAAGCAGCCGAGTGCAGCCTGTGGTTGTTTAGAAGCCTCTGGGCAGCATTCCTCTGCGGGATCATCTAAAGCCACACATAGCTGTAGTAAAAGAGACACATGCTCTACATAACTGCAATGACAGTTAGTAAATAGAGCCTGATATGAATGAGTTTGCTTGTTCTAGAATTCAAAGTTAAGAAATACAACTAAATTTGTCCTTAGAAAGACTTCCCAGCAGTCAGTGCAACAAAGCATTAAAGAAGACATACAGTAAGATACAAAAGATTTGATTGTATAATGCACCCATGTGGAAAAGCACAAGGAGGATAAGTTACTAGAAGTATTGATTTGCAAACTGTGAAGATATTTATAGTAGGTACTTGTGAAATATTAAATTTACATGTGTACATGTTCTACCCAGGCAACTATGAGATGGTGAGTTTGCTCCTGGCCCGAGGCGCAGACCCCTTATCAAAGACCCACGATGGAAATGCTCTGACATCGTCCCTCTACGAAGACATGAACTGCTTCAGTCATGCAGCCGCACACGGTCACAGGTAAGAGCTCCTGAGTCTGACTTAAAAAGACAGCGTGTCATCAACAGATGCTTCTGACAAACTGGTTGCTTTTGACCTCTGAACTTCAGTGAAGAAAGTAATGCAGAAAAAATAACATTAAGTATATCAGCAATCTGTCGTATGTGACCCGAGTCTGCTCTTAAAGCTTTTAGGAGAGAGTTATCCCTCTTTCATGCGGTAAAATTGAATACCTTGAGAGTATAAAAGGGTCGCCTTCTATTCAAAGTCCATCTGTCTTTGAGCACCAACTGGCAGTGTAAACCTCTCCACCTGTTCACTGTGTGTATGTGTTAACACAGTGTAGACTCAACACTTCACATTCCAATGTGAAGGTGACAGATTATGTAATCAGAGAGGAGGGTCACAGAAATGGATGTACGGTATGTGTTGCAGTAAGGACATATATTAACGTCTTTTTTTGGTGTCTTTCTTCACTTCCTCTCTTGTCCTCTTTCTCTCCCCCCCACTTCTTCCTCCCATTTGTCTTGTCAGGAACGTGCTGAGAAAGCTACTGACTCAGCCCCAGCAAGTCAAAGAGGATGTCCTGTCTCTGGAGGAGATCTTAGCTGAGGGGGTTGAGGGTGAGGAGGCCGGGATCTGCCCTTTCTTCCCTCTCTCCCCTCTCCCGACCCCTTCCTCCGGCTCCGGGTCGCAGCCTGAGGTGGGCATACCGCGGCTCTGCAAGGCCAGGATGAAGGCTCTGCAAGAGGCCAGCTACTACAGTGCTGAGCACGGTTATCTGGATGTCACCATGGAGCTTAGAACTTTGGGTACTTATCAGATGAAAAATAGATGACTACCTACTTTTTTTTAAAGTGTGCTCACTTTGAAAACTGTACTTATTATTCCTTTCATTTCAAGGTGTCCCATGGAAACTACATGTGTGGCTGGAGTCTCTGCGCTGTGCCCAGCTGCAGTCCAGAACCGGGGTCACTCTCTCGCTCCTCAGAGAGTTCACCACCATCAGAGAAGAGGACTACTGTGAGGAGCTGGTCACTGTAGGCCTGCCCCTGATGTTCAACATCTTACGAACAACTAAGGTATCATTAAACACCAAGTGTGCATGTCCTCCTCCTCATGTTATCAGAAAGACATGAGTCTGGATGTGTGATATAACGCCCTCCTCTCTGTTCTGTCACTTTTCTCCAGAATGATGCCATCATTCAGCAGTTGGCGACTATTTTTAGTCACTGTTTTGGCCCAGCACCTCTCCCAGCCGTCCCCGATAAGAAGGCAACTCTTTCAGCACAGTTGGGTAAGTAAACTATGACTCTTATATAGAAATTGCCAAGTGTTCAGTGTGGATGACTTGATAGGAATCTGTTTCTATTTATTTTATTGACTGTGATGATATTTTTCTGATTCATTACTTAGTTTTTTGGATTATTAAATAATACAAAATAGTGAGAAAACCCCTCGCAGCCAAGTCCACTTCAGCTAAGAGGTGATCTTTCAAAGTTGCCTGTTTTTCAGAGCAACATCTTAAAATAACTACAAGCTGAGATTCACCATAATATAAAATATTGGAATAGGGCTTGTTTGGCACATGTGCCAGAATATTTACTTGAAAGATTATTTTAATATGAAAATAGTTTCAAATTGGGGCGCCAGATAGCCTACGTCATGTCGGGAGGCTTTTGACCTCTAAGCAGGCGGCCCGGGTTTGGAGCGACCTGTGGTTCCTTTCCCACAAGTCATTCCCCACTCTCTCATCCCGACTCTTCTGACTCTATTCACTGTACTATCAATAAATGCATTAAAGCCCAAAATTATACAATAAAAATAGTTTTACATGTTTTCTCCCAATCAACAACTTAAGTAATCAACTAAACGGCTCAGCTCTAGATTTATAGATTTACAAAATAATACGGACACTAGTTGAGGTTGTGGCATCAGATAGAAATAATATTAAAACATGTAATAAGCCCTGAGCACATTCTGAAGCTCACTGATTCTGAACGTCCATGACATGTGCTGGCATAATGGTGGATGAGTGTTCAGACCACAAAGGTGTCTTGTGAATGTAGTAGTAGTAATGAGGTGCTGCTATTTTTTCCAACAGACCCTCACTTCCTGAATAACCAAGAGATGTCAGATGTGACATTTGTGGTGGAGGGGAAACCGTTCTACGCCCACAGAGTCCTGCTGATCACCGCTTCAGACCGGTGCGTGCAGAGAAAATCACACTGGATAGAAACGTTCTATCTCTCATACAGCCTGCTTAACAACTTAAAGGCCTCTCATGACACATGTACTGTATATTTGCTTTTAGATTCAAGTCTCTGCTGGCCTCCTCTGGTACAGATGGAAGCCCCAACAAAGAGATTGAGATCAGTGACATCAAGTACAGCATTTTCCAGGTAACAGCTACAAACATTATTACCTTATGAAAATATCTTCCTAAGTGTTGCCTTATTTTATTAATGCTGGAAACACAATCTCTGGACATAGTGCATGTGATACATGATTTACTCCAAATACAGAACTCACTTGTACTTGAATGAGACCTGTGACCTTTCTGCAGATAATGATGTCATACCTGTACTGTGGAGGAACAGAGTCACTGAGAAATAATGTTCCTGACCTGCTGGAGGTAAGTCTCACTAAATATGTGCACACTCTTTTCCTGGGTAGTCGTGTGAAATCTTCTTCTAAGAAATCTTAATGTGTTTTCTAGTTAGTTCCAAAAATAGAAAATAATAACATGATCAATTTACTGTTCTAACAAACAAACATTAGATAAATTGTGGTAATTTTTGGCGTGGTAATACATTTTTTGTACAAAAAAGCCTATTTTGGTTTAGAGTCTAACAAATGAACATGAAGATAGTACACAGAAGAAAAAACTTCTATTTCCTGTCCAGCTGTCCTTCTCCAAACATAGCTCAACAATGTTCTCTCTGTACTGTAAACAGTGAAAATGCTTTGTACCTTTAGTAAAGCACTGTCAATGCAGTGCATGTCGTGCCTTTTCAAGGATTCATGAAAAGTTAGTTTATGATCAAGTCAACCCCTTACGAGAAAATAACATAACACTCCAAAAGTGGCATCCATTACAATGGTCTATGGAGGTTCATAAAACTGCTGCACACACACTTTTTCTTTTTTTTACTGCAGATAAAAGTGGAATCAGGCAGAAGAATGCAGCCAGTGTTTGACAAAATAAATCATTGCACCCTATAACTTTATATTCTTAAGAGATAAATGGAAAAACATGTTTTTTCCAGCTAATACAGTTGTTGCATATATCAGAATTGCCCCTCGCTGCTGCTCTCATCATGTTACAAACTGAAACATAAGTGCCAACATGTACTTGTCATTTGTCCTACAGTTGTTATCAGCTGCGAGTCTGTTCCGGCTTGGGGTGCTACAAAGACACTGTGAATTTATGTGCTCACGGCACATCAACCTGGATAATGCAGTCAGCATCTACAAGACTGCTAAGGTAATACACACACACACACACACACACACACACACACACACACACACACACACACACACACACACACACACACACACACACACACACACACACACACACACACACACACACACACACACACACACACACACACACACACACACACACACACACACACACTGAGAAGACTGAATCACTCTGTTCTGTTATGTGAACTATGCAAATGAGATATTATAGCACAACTGGGCTTTTGTGATGTAACTAAGGTTACTCTCTCACTGAGAGAAAATGTTTTATACTGACATTAAGAGATCTTTCATAGATAAAAAACTAGATTTCTTCAGTGAATTGAGGTTTCATATTCCACAAATTATATTTCTGAATGAAAGGCGTTATGTTACATAATAGAAATCCTCAGTTCTACACTGCTTTCTTGGTAGTTTACATCTATAATTTAATGTGTCAGGATATTTGACCATAACTATGTCCTCTCACTCTCCCAGGTCCATGGTTCAGCAGAGCTGAGCTCATTCTGTGAGGGTTACTTCTTGCAGCACATGCCTGCTCTTCTGGAGAGAGAGGCCTTCAAGAGCCTGCTGCTGGGACCCCCCGCCGCTCGACAAGGAAACAACTCCACTTCTATGCTGGTTCACAGTCGGGGAGACTCACCTCTGGAGGAGCTGGAGATCACCCTGGCTCAGCGACTACGCTCTCTCCATGTCACCTCCCGAGTCTGAGGACAGAAGACATGGATAAGTGGATGAACGATGCAGTCCAAGGAGAAGTCTTGTGTTATCACAGATACAGGATCTGACCTTAAACAGCTGTTTTAATACTTTAAGTACAGATGTTCTCCTAAGTCTTTTGACAAGCATCTTCCTCAAGACATTGACACTGACAGTGTTACATTTAATTCTGTTGACAATTCAGTGTTTCATATTTTGTGCCAAGACCACCACCTTGCCATTATTTTTGCAGTGTGCAGCATGTATAAGGTAAAAAAAAAAAGGACAATTTTATGCTCTCTCCAAGGCTCAGGAAGCCTAAAGGAGCAGCAACAGTTGGATGCAACAGGTGGGAGCTCTGAATAATGGAACACTGCTGACCTCTTGTGGACAAAACTGACAAATGAATATTTGTCTGAGAGGATTGGGATCAGTACACCCTCCTTGTTCTGACTGAAGCAGTCTGAAGGGACATAAGACTGAAGCAAACATGAAAGAATCCTGTGAGGGGGCCATGCTGGACTTGTGGCTCACTTTCAAACTCATAATGCAGAGTGGGAGGAAGGAGGGGAACTTTGTGCCTCCAGTACTGACGTTAGCTTTGGATTAACAAATGTACTGTCTATGTAACTGTACGTTCTTATTTTGTATTTTTAAAACTGTATGACCACAGAAGCGAAACACTTACTGAAGAGTGGGATGGACATTTTCTATTTAATGACAAAAAAAAGATGTGAGAGTATTTATCGGGGTGTTCCCTTTTTATTTTGTTTTTTTTTAATCCAAGCAAATATTAATATTATTGTTTTAAAAAATGGCTTTTGGTGTAGCTGTTGTTTTTTCCAGGTACATTGACAGTTGATTAAGCTTATGTATGCTGAGGTTTAATGCTTCTACAAAGGTACAGCAGCTGAATCCAACATGGGAATTTGGTCACATAAAGTCTGCTTTAATACTGAAAGTTGTAATAAACCTGCTTAACAAGCATTTTCTTTCTATTGGTACACATTATTTCAAAACATTTACAACTATCTGTTTTCATGAGCATGTGTGCACTTACCTATGATCCAAGGGAACGTCAACCTGCAAATGCACAAATCTACAGCATAAAGGTATTTATGCACACAATAGAAAATATGAAGTTAGACATTTTAAATAGTTAGACTGGGAGGAATTATTATATAACTCTGTAGCCTTCATTTCAATGAAGCATATGGTAGTTAAAAAAACTCTCAGGACATTTAGTTCAGGTACACACTTACCCCTACATGCAGTCACAAAGAAGGCAAACAAAGACACAATAACTTAATGAGTTTATTTGTTTCAGCACTGAAGATGCTCACAGTTATTTGATATGGGGATTACATCAGTCAGTTTTGTTCCTGCTCTGTCAAAAGACCCGCTCTGGGCCTCAGAATGATCACATGTCCTTGGTGCTGCTAGCTTCCCATTGTAGAAAACAGAAAGGAGGGTGAACAATAGGGTATTGCTTTGTGTTTGTGTACTTGAATCCCCTCACTGTGCCTCTGCAACCAAAAAACAGGTGGAGAGAGCTTAAACCTCCGAAACCTTCCAGAGAGAAGTACAGAGTAAAGGAAGCATCGTTCAAAAAACTTTGTGCACAAGATACGAGGAGGAGAGGGAGGAGGGGAGAGATAAGCGTGGGGAACAATACAAAAAAAAAGGAAGGCTTGAAATCAAAGCATAGAGGGTGGAAAGTAAGGGACAGAGGGGAGTTTAAAACATTAAAAGGTCGTTTTTGAAGAGAGGGAGAGGATCGATGAAGGCTGAGAGAAGGAGAGAGTTTGGCATGGAACATGAACACTAAAGCCATGCAAAGAAAAGCTCATGTTTGACATGCACACAGCATTACAAGCTAAAAGCATAGAGCAGGAATCCCCAGCATGGTTGAGAAGACAATCAACCCCCAACAGTTTGTCTTTCTATTTACAAAGAGAAGAAGAAGATCAGGATCTGTGGCATCCTTCTCTCCAGGCCTGGCCTACAAGCACAATAATATGAAACTGACAAATATCAATAGAAGAGCATATTCCCTCTTCAAAAAGAGGCTACGTCTACATTCTTAAATTACTGGTAAATCATTTTTTTCCCAAGAGTTCCCACAAGTCCTCTTTCCCTTTTCACAGACATTAAGGGAACAGAGAAGTTGTGACTTGTCCATGTTCACATAATTATGTTAAATTTAGAACAAAAAAGAAAAAAGTGAATTCTTTTTCTTTAAATGTTGTCCCATTTACGAACACACAAGAGGGTAATAAATAACATTCAACTGACCTAACAGCTTTGTTCATATAAATAGCCAGGTTATAATAAAATAGGAAATTCAACAGTGAGATGAACAAACATGAATAAATAAGGACAAAAATACAAAAATATCCACAGTTGCATTTATCACGTCATCATTTTTTGTTCCTCTACTCCTACTGCTGGTATGTGAGTCTAAGAGAGAGGTATAGATGGAGAAAACGAACAAAGACAAAGTGCTGCAGATTACACAAACAGGAATGTTTGGATCATTATTAGGTCATTAAAACAGAGACAGAAATGATCATGTAACAAAATATACACAAAGAATTTAACAGAACAATATTGTGGCAGGCGCAGGTTCACCAACCTGACCCTATGGTATCTAAACATAGTGTCACAACTAGACATTTCATTTTTTTTTACATAAGAAATGATATCAGTCTGTACAACAGAATAGATCATTCATTTAAATACCCACATACCCACCCGTACCCCCCAAACCCAACCCTGTACTATCATATTATCTTCCCACTGCCCCCCCCACCCCTCACTTTTCCCTGTTCTGCTCTCACCCCGCTCCTCTCTGAAATCACAATTCCAGTCCGTTTTGCAGCAATAGTGTCAAGTCTATTAAAGTCATTTAGTATTTTCAACCCATTTCTCCCAAAGAAAGTACATTAAAAAGCAAAGAAATACAATCCAGCAAGCATCTGCGTCGGCTGTTTTGGGCGTTTCCACGTAAACTCCTCCCCCTTCTCTCCTCCTACGAATCAGTCAGTGTGTCTTCTTTTGTGTTCTTGTTAATACATCCCAGAGTTTTATAGTGCATACTGGACCTGTGCATGTATGCATGTTTATGTTTTCTTTGTGTAGTGTCTTTTTGAAAAATGTTTGTTCTCCAAATAATGAATGCTCCTTGAGGAGGGGAAAGAGGCTGGAGAGGAGGATGTTGGTTTTTATTGGGAGGTGTGTGTATTACTTGTGCACATGTGAGTGTTTGTGTGTTTCTCAGATGGGAGAGGGTGGACGCTTAAGGTATTTTCATCTACTTCTACTGATGGCTGCCGGAGGTGGGAAAAAAAGGGGCTCAGAGGGAGATGAAGGCAGAAGTCTGCATGAAGGGTCTGTTTCCATGGTAACCCCCACCCGTTGGCGCACCTCTGAAAAGCAGTCCTCCGTCAACAAATGTCCGTCTCTCTTTCGGCGCGCTCAGGGGCGGGGGGTGCAGGGGTTGGTTGGAGGAGGGTTGACGGAGTGGGGAGCAGGAGGAGGGACTTAATAGGTTTTCTGGATGATACCTGGTATCAGAAACAAGTCAGGTCATCACACAGGTTAGCAGCAAGGGAGCACAAACAGAGCACAGGTGATCAGATATTCGGGGTGGATAATGATGGTGGGGTGGGGTGGTGAAAGGGTGGTGAAAGGGAGATGGAAGGACAGGAGTGTGTGGTTGTGATGTGCAGTGTGTGTTTTTTTTTCTCTCTCAAAATATCACTTTGATTCTCTTAATATATTTCTATCTAAATAAATTCATTTAAAAAAAATGTCCATAAATGATTATGTACATCCAGCTGTTTACAGAGGTAATCCATCTGTTCCTCTGGCTCATAGAGATACTGTGATTGGTTTTTAAGACTCCTCTTGCGTCCCCACAGATGCCAGCGACAACCTGGCTTTTTCTCGGCCTGCGACAGGACATTTGGTGTCATTATTTTCAGGCTCATGCCTCCGGACGTGCATTGGCGAGGGGCAGCGCTTGGAGGGTGTGCCAGAAGGGTAGGGCACCTGTCCATTCTTCTCGTCTGAAAAAAGTTGTTTTATTACGTCAAAGAAGTTACTCAATGGGCTGCCTAGGTACAAGGACGGGAAGAGAGGAGAGGAGGACAAAAAAAAAGGGGGGGAAAGAGAGAAGAAAGAGAACAAACAAACTAATAAACAATGGGGTTCACAGGATAGAGACGCAGCTGGCACAGGTAAGACAGAGCAGGCAGAGGCGAGGAGGAGGAGGTAGAGGAGGACAAGCAGACACTGTGAGGATGAGAACTGCCCGAGCAGGCTTGTCGAAAATGTGTGATGTTTGAGCTCCGATAAAACATCCATGTCACAGCAAATACGCTGTAAACTCTAAATTATAAAAATAAAAAATCAAGCAACCAAATTTAAGAGTGTTGCTGTCTGTTGACTGATACTAAAGTACATTTCCTTTACAAATACACAGTATGATGAAAAACAAGAAAGCTTGATGCAATAAAGAAACTCTCTGGGCCAGTCAGAAGCTGTTCACAAGATGGAGGAACGATACTGATAAAGCTCAAAACTTAAGACAAAGTTGATGAATGACAAAGACACTGAAGGGCAGCTTGAACCTTTGTGTGATGATGTCTCTCTGTTGTGTTAGTAATGTACCAGCTCAGGGGTATCTAACACAGTAATGTTTGTGCTTTAAGTCTGCCTACAGCAAAGCAATAACTTTTGATCAACATATTTCTATACCTCAGTGTCTGTCTGTCTGTCTGTCTGTCTGTCTGTCTGTCTGTCTGTCTGTCTGAAAGCACACTGGTTTGGATAATGTATTCTGCTACAAAGGGGATTTTTTTGTTATGGCCAGTTAGTGTTAAAAATCCTCATTTCCAGAAGCTACAATGTGTGTAAAGACTGGCTGCAGAAGTCTGGTGACCTGGGCAGACTTTGTGTAGTCATGAATGAATAAAAGTGGTTCTGTTGTTGTCTTTGTTTCTTCATTGCAGTTGGTTCTGCCAGCTCTATCACCCCGCTGGAAAATGTTTGCAGCCAGCATCTCCCTCGTGCTCCCTTCTACTTTCTCATGTGTGAAAATATTCCACATTTAGTCACTGAACTCCACCCAAATCTGCACATTTTCTAAACTGACAGTAAACTCATAAAAGTTAATGATGTCAGCAGTTCAATGAGACAGACACACACACACACTCTCTCTCTGAATGAATAATTGTCCTCTGTAGTCCTGAAGTAAGCTCACTACCTTCCTCCTCACATCTGTCATTGTTCCACTCCTCTATTGTCTCCCTAAGCCAAAGCTCTCAGGTACGCCACTGTTAGTGCTGATTAGGGGACATAATGACCAGGACTTGATGAAGCCTTTTGTTTGACACACATTGGTATGCAAAGCCATTTCTATTCTTAATTACAGCTATTGGCTTCTTTTGAAAAACCCTGTGGTCAGGTAGCTCGAAAGGTGTGTTAGGAGGTCAAAGGAAAGACGGGGGCGGAGGAAATTGAGTTTAACTGCTGTGCTTGTATTTACTGCCAAGCACAGATCGACCTGTTCAAAGATTCATATAACACTCTGAAACGCTCTAATAGTTTAAAGTCATGAAATTAATTAAGTCTGACCTTGATCAAAGGGAGCTGGTCTTTTATACTCAGCTGTGATAGTTAGTAATGAACAGAGCTATTTGACATGTTATAGCTGTGAAGCACTTTAAAGGAACCACTGATGCTTTAAGTGGATCTTATAAATTAAGATTTGCTCTTACAATGGAATCTCTGCTGCGGAAAATAAAACCCACAACATGTGTTTCAATTTAATCACACCTAGTTTTGGTTGTCCAAAAGTCCTGAAAACTGAAGCTTTGCTGTTTGGCCCTCTTTAACTCATCAGTCATTTGTTTTCTAATCTCTGCCATCGCATGATAAACTCCTTTAGAAAGACTGCCTTTTATTTTTGCCTTTATTAGATAGGACAGTGTATAGAGTAAGAAACCAGGGAGAGGGAGTGGAGAATGAGATGTGGGAAAGGAGCCACAGGTCGGTATCGAACCTTGGTCGGCTGCTAGGAGAACTATAGCCTCCGTACATGGGGAGTGATCTAATTGCTGGGCCATCTGCACCCCAAAACTGCTATTTCTAACTAAAAAGCTACATTTTCATTTAAAGACTCCTTGCCTTAACAACTGTAACTCCCTCTACATGAGTAGCTTGTGCAGAACCCTTCTGCAAGATTTTCTAGATACTAGATAATGACATGGAAAATGTTTAAAACATGTTTTAAATTTAGCATTTAAATGACTCCATGGATTGGCTCCCTTTAACCAATCTGGCTTTTAAATTTCCTAAAGCCCAATAAAAACCTCTCATGTCCCCTGAGCAGTCTCCTCTGGTTGTCCCTCAGGCTCAGGGGAAGCTCAGGGAGGACTGTCTTTAGAACATGCTTTAATTGCAACAGTTGTTACTTTTAATCATTTCATTTTTGTTGCATTATCAAAAGTACGCTTGATGTTGTTGTAGACAAAGTAATCTCAATGATATCTCAAGATTTAGAGTAATAAAGGTTGAATGAATGTCTGATTTCATGAATGCCAGTGAGAATAACATAACATGAAAAAGGTCAGCCTACAAATGATACCTACAGCATATAGAAAAAAGAACCAGGTCATGTGATTTTCTTACTATCAATTCATAAACCGGCATCAGACCTCATGAATGGCTTTAAAGTGTAAATGAGGGATGCACACATACAGACTCAATGAGAACAGTCATGAATGAGATTAAGCTTGTTTAAGGCTGGTAGTAGTTCAAGGGCCGACCACAAGGTGGAGCTGTTGTCATGAGGATGGCGACTGAGACGCACATTAACAGAGCAGATGTTCACGAGGAAGGACATGCTGAGAGCAGAACAGGAAGAGACAGAACCCATATCTTTTTATCGTCATCGTCCAGACTGGGCTTTGACTTCATAAAATGAAGCCACTTTGGGGAAAGAACAGACGTGAACAGGTCCAAGGACTCAGCATCAACCCAAAGAACATTGAGTGGACAGAGGTTATAATAACGTCAAAAAAGGTGAAGCACTTCTATGTTGATTAAGACGTCCGTCAGAGGTTTTTGTATCTGCTTGGTGCCTTCAGAGGCTGCTGGACAGAGACACAAAGGGAGAGGATCCTATTGTACAAGCACCCAGAGAGAGAGAGAGAGAGACCAGGAGAGTGCTTGTCAGGTGTGGTGTGGTTGTGCAGAGCAGTGCATTGTGGGAGTGTGTTGAGGTGCAGCGGTGTTGCCATGGTGACAAGCTCCTACAATCATTCTTGGAAGCAGAAGTAGCAGAATGCAAATCAGTTTACCCTGCCTCTGCTCTAATCTCCATGGCCAGGGCAACGAGGCAACATTTGACCCGCAGTCACTGCTCGGGAGCAACTCCCACTCTTTCATGGCAGTGAGGCATGGGCATGCAAAAGAAAGCCGTTTCCAGAAGCGGAGGGTGGCTCGGGGAATTTCAAGCGCAGAGAGAGAGAGAGGAGAGCAATTTCGCTAAGCTTCAGCGGTGAGAAGGGTCGCCAAAGGGGCGGGATGGGCAGATGAGGCGTTTGGGGGTAAGGGTGAAGAGTATTGGAGAAGATCTTTTAATTATTTGTTGAAAAAATGGAATTTCTACTTACCAGAGAGCTGCTGGACCCCAGGCTGGTCGTGTGTGCTTAACAACTGGCTCTGAATCGTCTCCACTACCCGCTTAAAGCGTCGGCTTGGTCCTAAACACACACATGGACCGAGGAAAGGTTTTTATGATTTATGGCATCACAATGCACAAGTAGCAGGAGAAAGACAGACAGCAGAATGTTTAAAAAGAATGCAGAAAAAGTAAGAGTGAAGAGAAGCACATGTGTGAGCATAATAAACTGCAGAAAACATTTTTATTTTTTAAAGGCCAGAAAGGGCTTCAATAAGTGCTGACACTCTGTCTGTTGTTTACAGTATGTGGTCAGTGACATGGAAGAACCAGCAGGCTCCAAACAGTCACAATTACACTCTCATTCAGCTCAAATGTGCCTTCCCCTTAAGTGTGTGCGAGTGTGTCAGTATGTGTGTGAGATAGAAAGAGAGTGAAAGATAGAATGCATGTGTTTCTGCAAGACTAAGCATGCTCGCATGATTGCAGAGTATATAATCTCGCATAGCCAGACCTCATCTGGTTACGCTCAGGGAGGTTTGGGGGGAAAATCTTATCAAGCAGTGAGGATTGTCAGAACTTTGAAAATCCTGAGGCAGCCATTCTTCTTGGCAGTGAGTTTGAAAACACCCACCTCTCAAAGCAGCACTTTTGCTTTATTGGCTCCAAATATAGTTCAGTTTTATCAGTTTGTAGTGGGATTGCATGTTCCCCGACATGGAAGAGATGCCTTTCCACTCTTTTCAAAGTGACTTGTGAGCTCTGAGTTTTCTGCAGCATCTGTCACCCTGATGAGAAGGCACACTTGAAGCCTCCTGTATGTTAACTCTGTCCTCTGATCTGCTCTCTCACAGCATGAAGGTCCTGGGTTTCAATGTCAGTTTTTTCTGTATGGTCCATCCAGAAGAGAAGGAAACAAACATAATCCATGGAATTTTCCTCACAATGTTCCAGCACTCCAAAAAAATCACATTTTATATCATGTCTGAGAACTCAAGGAGCTGATGGGAAGGGACAACAATAAGCATAAGGTGTGTCATGATGTCACTTACTTATAAAAGTTTATCCGATCAAAATCTAAAGTAGTGTAACTTAAATGTTTTTTTTATTGGGTTAACACAAGCTTAATATTTATCATTGTAGTTTGTTAGGTAAGACTTCAGGCTCAGTGGTAGAGTCAGTCATCTCTAAGACATAACGTCGGTGGTTATATACGCAGATCAAGATGTCGTGTGTCACTGGACAAGAATTGCTCCTGCTGCTATCCCAGCAGCATGTGAATGTGTGTCAATGGAGTTCTACTGATGGGTGGTTGGACACTTAACATAGGAGCCTCTGCCATCAGCATGTGACTGTGGTATGAATGGGTGAAGGTGATGTAGTGTAAACAGTGTTTTGAGTAGTCAGAAGACCATAAAAAGTCCTATACAAGTCCAAGTCCTTTTGCCATTTACTCTGCACTGCTGTTTTCCAAAAATACAACCTGGTCGATGTTGCATATGTTGAAAGTTGTTAGCCTTCTGTAGAAGCTAAAATGTGTTTAAGCAAAAAAAATAAAAAAAGTATTTCCAGAAATGTTATATCTGGTTTTCTGTTTAGTAAAGAATGTGAAAGCACTGTTGATATAAACAATTAAAAAACTAAACAGTCTTTTGACATCACAATAGATGACTAACAGGCCTCAATGTGCACTCTGCACACTCTGTGTGGCATTCTTCAGTTGTTATTTCACTTATAGTGCTCTATCTTTTTACACAGATGACTCTGTTATCATAACATTATGTGCTAAAAGAAGTAAACATGTTTACATGTTAAGTAAGACTATTTGTGTTTTTACTTTCCAAGCAGAAATTGTATTGCTACAGCTCTGACTCGGTAACCCAACCTCACAGTCCTGGTAACTCCACGTGTGAGATCCACAGTTGGACCATCATGTGACATACTGGAGACCAGTTCAGTTCAGTTCAGTTGGGGGCATGTATACAAGCTGAGTACATTTCTACTAACTGACCTGAGAGCAGGGTGAATGTGACAGAGTAGATGCCGTTCTCTTTGGTGGCGGCTGTGCTCTCTGTGTAGGTGATATCCACCTGGAATTTAACCGGCTTTTGGAAGACTGTGGGACCCGCTGTGGACTTGTACTCTGCTCGGAAACTGGTCTGAGAGATCACACTGTGGCTCAGGCTGGGGATCTGAATTTAAAAAAAGAAGAAGAAAAGGAGTCAGTTAAGGAAGAATGGACAAAGAGACAGAGATAGGAATGAAACTAGGTAATATAAAGAGGGCGAGTAATAGGATGTTACATAGGGAGCATTGAAGTTTAATTTTTCTCCCACACCTTGCATACAATGAGGTGAATAGAGCTTCATTAAAATACCTTCCACATACTAGTGAGCGAGCCATAGTTGAAGCTCTAAGGAGATTAATGCCTCGGGGAGTAGCGGTGCATGCCAGGGAGACTTAAGCTAATGTAATCTTGAGTCATCCAACAACACTGCACTCTCCCTCCTTAAAATGAATTTGTATGCCCAATGAACAGGTGAGCTGGGAAACAGTCACGATTCACCCATAGAGCTGGAGAGGCTTTGACATTCCATTAATGTGAGTGTGCTGAGAGGTATAATTCCACTGATTCAGGTGCCAATCTCCCGTCCGGGATAGCAGCTAGCATAAACTAGAGGAGAAAACAGCTACCTCTATGGAAGGGGAAACAGATTTAATATTGACCTGCACTGGCAGAGTTTGCATTTACTAAGACTTTGTTAAATCTAACCGGGTCGAGGATAGGTTCTGCTCAATTTTGTACTCTGAATATCAACTACCACAGCTCAATGTTTGCTAGCACAGGCTCCCAGAGAAAGCCTAATGTTGCCCCCCGGTCTTGCAAGTATTTGTACAACCACACTATTATAAACACAGTGCACACACAGATACAATCTATGCTATTTCTCAATTCCTCTCAGTACACATCTTATTACACACACACAGACGTGCACACATCCTCAGTACACCATATTGAGGGCAAAGCATCTATATGCTAATGATCAATGCTCTCTGTTGATTTTCCATTGACCTCAAGTGAGTCTGCAGTCAGAGGGAAAATAGAAGCGCTGAACACAGGCAGTTTACTGAAATGCTACATAAATCAGCTGCATGTTAGGAAACACTCAACGAGAAGGCTGCATCACTGCATAGCCAATCACAGCTGCTGTTAAAAAAGCAACATCTTGCGTCAGGCAGCAGATATAACCGGTATTACAGCTGCATTAACACATGCAGATATACAGGAAACAACTGGGGCTCAGCAAGCTAGGGGTTAGAGGGCAGAAGAGGTTAGGGAGGCAGGGAAAAGGTAGAAGTTATACAAGACAGTGAGCCATTACCGAGAGGAAGGCTTGAACAACGTCAGCCTTGATGGAGCTGAGAGGCTTGTCTCTGATGACGATGAAGATCTGCTCCTCTTTTTCCAGGTTGATGAAGTTACCAAACCAGGATTTTTTGGCAAGTCTGTGGGAATATAGCAGAAGATTTGTTTCATACATTTACTGCTTTATAGAAGCCGGTTTGTCTTCCTCCATTTTTCCTCTTAGTTTTACCAAACTGCTTCTATCCATCATTTTCCTCTATCCACTAATCTGTCCACCCTGAAAATGGAAAGCAGTTGAGTTCTCTCTTTTTTTCTCTCTCTCTCTCTCTCTCTCTGGGAAAAATGGAGCGGAGCAAACGGATACCTTGATGGGAATGAGCTAAAACTGTGCAGGGGAGGGAGAAAAGTTGCCAGACATTTCACCTCATGTGCAACTGGGTATGTGCAAATGCATGAATGTCTGTGTGTGTGTGTGTGTGCGCGTGTGTTTTTTTGAGAGAGAGAAAGTTAGATGGATGGAAAGAGAGGGAGGGAAATAATTGAGCCTATCTGTGAACAGAACTATAAGTCCAAGAGGGGCAGAGGTGGGGGAATTCTCTACTGGCCTCAGCTCAGGTGTACCTGAGCCCACTAATAAGCCATATGGACTCCTGTTTTTATTGTGTATTAATAATTCATGAGACTCTTAAAAATGTAGATGGACTTGAAAGACTTCCCCCCTTAAATATAGATACATTTTGATGTGCAGACTTAAATAATCTTACAACATCTGCAGAGACATTAGCTGCCCATTGTTTAGCAGTAAGAAGCTCGTTACAGCTGCTGTGTGTGAGTGTGTGCCTGAGAGAAGGTCTTTTCCAGACAGTTCTCCAACTCCTTCCAGCCAGAATGTTCTTCGCAGCCAGATGGAGATGGCAGAGCCAGACAGACAGCCAGCCAACCAAACAGGCATATCTAGGCCAACCTTCAGTTATCAGGCCCCTGGGAGCTCTGCAACATCACACGGGCTACCTTCCCTCCCTCATAACAAACCCACTGCCGACTGCTACGGACCAGTCCTGAGGTCATTACAGGGAACTCGGCAGGCAAAAAAATCAAACATTCATGGATGTAATACTTTCCAAAACATCAAGTTATTAAGGAGGAGTGAGTTTGAGCCAGTGACTGAGGGGCTGACAAGTTATGCATAGTTATGGCAAGAGTGGAGGCTTCAAAAAGTTCAGCATGTACTCACTCTGGGGAAGACTCTGGTGTGAGGCTGGACATCTCCTCTTGTGTGGGAACTTAGGAAGCAAAAGTCAAAGGTCAGGTTCAGAGAAAGAAAACAAAGATTAAAAGATCATCCACACCGAGGAAGGATATGATGTGATAATTGTACCTTGGAGTTTCCTGCGGTGGAAGCGAGGAGAGCCCAGGAAGCTGTTCTTGATGGAGTTGAGGCGCGTCCTCCAAGGCAAGCCTCCGATGGACGGGCTGGGGGGCGGCGTCGGGGTGGGGGTCCCAGAGGGACTGTCCTTGGGAGTGTGCACCGGAGTGCCCTTTGGGGTGGGGAGGGGGCTGCCTCGAGGGGAGGGATGAGGGGTGACCTGTATGAGGGGGATAGATTTGGGTGGGTGGTCAGTGAGAGAAGAAGGCAACGGCGCCACAGGGTGAAAATGATGCAGCCGGATGGGCGACAGCGGCACCACGGGGCTGAAGGGCACTGAGAGCTGGGGGTTGGCAGCAAATTGGGAGCGCCGTACCTGGGGGCTGTTTGGGATTGGAGAGCTAGAAATGGAGGACGGGGAGAATGGGGAGGATGGGGAGGAAGGAGAGGTAGGTGTGGGGGGCCTGGAAGCAGAGGGTAGCTGCGATGGGGGCTGGCAGGGATTGAAGGTTTCTGATTTGGCTGCAGATGCTGCATCTGGGGATGTTTCAGGGAGCGGGTTGGATCGTGTGGCTTGTAGAGGCTTTGGGGCAACTTTGGGCTTGGCAGGGAGCGTCTGCGTTTTGTTGAGTGCTGCCGGCAAGGGCTCGCTGTTTGGAGTGAGAGAGTTAGGGGTGGAGATACGGGGGCCTGTGCGGATGGGGATTGGCTCAGGGGACGGGCAGGGGCTCGTGTTAGGGGACTGTAACAAGTCTGGGGACTGAGGCGGCACACAGAACTTTCTGACAGGCTGGAGGTAGAGGACACGGTACGAGAACACGTAGAAAAACACGAGGAGCCCAGAGCAGGTGGAGGAGGAGAGGAAAACAAAGAAAAACACATGGGGACCAATGCAGGTACACAAACACGTAGAAAAAGCAGGAAGAAGTGCAGCAGATCAAACAAGCACACAGCCAGAAGTGGAGGCAGACAAAGAATAGAGAGGCAGGTGTGGTGTACATACGCAGGAGAGATTGGGGGCATTGCAAAAAGAAAAAAAAAGAAGGACAGAAAAGAAAAGAAACATGCAGTTAGACCATTCAGTGAGTCATGCAAAAGAAAACAAAAGTAAAACGGTAACAACAAGACAGCAAGCGATGCACACATTAAAAAAATGGCAAAACAAAAGAATAAAACATGCAGGCCTTTGCAAGCAGAGAAAATAGACACAGACAGTTAAGAGAGACATTTAGCCAGCTGTGAGGACAATTTGGGCTGTTTCAATGACAGGAGGGATGCCACCTGGGTATCTCTGCAGTCAAGATTGCAGTTTCCATATAGGTGTATTGATCTGTTTCATTTGGTACTGGTGAAATTGCCGCCTCCAGTGGTGCGCCATTTCCCCTCAAACGCCTCCCCTTTATAAGACAGAAATCTAAGAAAATAACCCCACATGGAGCCTCTCGCTGAGAGCACAATCCCAGCTTTGGGTAGGTCTGGGGAAATCATTTTCCCTTTCAGATCAGCCTGGAAGAACCCGTGCGCCTGTGAGGAGCTTGTCTTAGGATCCGGACTAATCTTGAGCCTTCTCAGGTTAGTCAGCTGGAAAAAGTTTGACTACAAGCTCCCCAGCTCTGAGCAAGAAATGTGGGATTTGCTGAAGCATTCGCTGAGCTGGATTTCCAAAGAACTCAGGCCACAGAAAACAGAGCGAGAGAGAGGTATAATAAGCAGAAAAGACGAAGAGAGACAGAGGAGGCTTTAGGGTAGGAGGATGTTTGCTGTGCTGTCATTTCCTCCTGTGTGTGTGCATTAGTATGTTTTACTTGGAGATCCAACAGTGATGATGCATGTAGTCTGATCTAACACAGGAAATGAATTGTTAACCATACTGGATCTCAAGCGGAAACTCAAATGCAGATGGATTCATATTTTAAGATTGGAAAAATATACAATATCCCTGGAATAAAAAAGCGGAATATTGGAACAATATTTCATGTGCTGACAGAGAGCTACAGAGATATTGCTTTAATTGAGTGCTTTGTTAAAGGTCAGAACCCGCACAACGTAGCTGTAGTAACTGTATTATATCTAGCAGACATAATCAGTGAAGAGGATGGGATCATCTGTAGTCAGATGGTTGTTATCCCTGCAGGCAGACAACTACATACCTGAGAACTGAGTCAAACACTGTGTGTTGAATGTGTGTGTGTGTGTGTGTGTGTGTGTGTGTGTGTGGGTCTTGACTTACCCGTGGGCTGCTGAGGGGGCTGGTGGAGAGGCCGGAGGAGGCTCCGCTAATAGACCGCGACCTGTGGCACAGACAAGCAAGAACACACACACAGGGACAGAGATAATTTGTGGGATCAGCATGTGTAGCTGTTACATGTTCCAGTAAACACAGGTGGAGTTGAGGGCATGGAGGTTACATGTTGCACGCAGTTAGAAGGCACTACAGCATATGTTACCGTCGTACTAAGCACAGCAGTTGCTACCGAGCCCTTTGCAAACAAAACACTAAAAACACAAAGTGGGTTAAAGCTTACCCACACTGTTACAGAGCTGACTTGTCGACAGGCATTACTAGCATTGACTCCCCGCAATCAGTCTCAAACCAATTAGGCTCAAACTTCAGTTTCAAATATGTTGATTTGACAGCAACTTCCCTGCAAAATCTATAGGCTGCCTTCCACAGATGAGCTTTTAAATTAGCTTCCCTCCCCTTCCATAGCTCGCTAACAAACCAAACGTGTTGACTTCAAGGCATTTGCACCAGATCAGCTGGAAATCTCTCTCGGGCAAATGAAGTGGGACATTTGGTTGAGTGCCATTTGTCATGTTTTTTTTTTTTCTTTTTTCCCCTGCAGATGCCGTCAATAACCCCTATGAGCGGCGCCCCGCTCCGAAATGAACAATCACAGGACAATCTGTCTCCATCAAGCGCACACGCACACATACACACACACACGGGCACACCAAAACAGGGCCTGTCAACAACGGAAACACCAGCTGCTCACTGTCACAACACTGCTCCTTTTTGTCATTCAATCTAACAATACCAACCCCCCCCCCCCCTCTCGCTTTCTCCTTTCCTCTCTATCTCTGCAATTTTAATGCATTTGTGACTTGTTACCAGCAGATCTTTTGTCTCCTTTTAAACGATGACTAGTTAAATACTAAAAGTACTAGGTTTTTTTCCCTGACCTGCTAGGTTGTAGAGAAAGTTCTCATGTGATGAGAGAAAGAGGGAGTTAAAGAGTGATGAATGAGGGAGAATGAAGGATGGAGTTATTGAGATTGATGTTCATTCCTGAAGCTTGAGCAGTCCCACTGGACCACACAGGCATCCATACGTGGACACAAAACTGTGTAGACGGTTACAGCTAATGGTTAATAGCCATAAAAATGATGCTGTCAAAAGAAGGAGCCTGGGTTTATGGGTTAACTTCCATTTGTATCAATCTCAGAGGTAGAAGAACTTATTTGGGTTCTCCTTAGGGACACAGATGAAACATAATAGAAGCAACACTTACAGCCACCACAAGAGAGAGAGAGAGAGATAGAGAGAGAGAGAGAAATGTAGAAACACCCACACTCAAGCTATTTCTGTAACTCTCTCACTGCCTCTTCTGTGAGTGTATTTATTGCACACACTCATGCACACATGAGTAGGCGAAGCTGAGACCACGTTGGCTTTTTGTTTCAGAGAGCAGCTGACCAGACTGCTGCTAACATTTAAATTAAGACACTGCCGTCCACAGAGACATGCCCACAGTCAATTGCACTCCATCTAAACATGGTCCAAACGCAGCATCCTTGGGCCATTATGAGCATATTGTTAGTAGCACTCTGCATCTGTTAGTGTTGGGCACGCAGGTCTACAAAGCTAATGTTACAGATGGTTGTGTTGTACAGTAATGGGCTGTCAAGAGTCCGACATAGCTTTGGAGAGACTATAAATTATTGTTGATTAATGTAGTATTCACAGTGAGCAGCACACACATCGAATGCAATCATTATTCACCTATAACTTATATACTGATATATAATCAGTAAGAAAGGAGATGTCAAAGTCAGCTAAACCCTCTGATATTCAGCGTGTTTGTGCTTGCTTTAAAGGGTCAGTTCGACTAAATTACAAACAGCAGGTTATCTACTAGTATCTGGTCACACAGTAAGTTTGGGTTTTATTTATATAAATGTGCTAAAGTTCTGCAAGAATATCTGTCTCCGCTTCAAATGAATTATTAAAAATAAATAAAAAACACAATGGTAAGTGAAATTTCATTTGTGGAGCTTTTAGCATTTAACAATAATTAAGACATAAATAAGGATCATCTATAGATTGTCATAGTTTTTTTTCTAGCGGTTAGTTTATCATTTGAATGCATTTTTAAGTATTATAATATTATAAATTATTATTTATAAATTGTTTGTGGAAACACTTATTCCTCTTGCTTAAATAATGTTACATTTTTTTCAAAACTCTAAATACCAGTGGTGAAAGTGTTGACAGGAACATTAAATTAAGTACCAAATTTAAATGCATTTTTGAAGTTGTTGTACTTACTGTGAGTATTTCCTTAAATATTCTAAAGTCTTTCCTGTCCTTTTTAAGTATTTCTTCAGAAGTGGATATTGCGCTGCCCAATCCACATCTATACATTGAATAACCTCTTTTTATTTTGACCTTGATAATAAAGTACAATTAGATAAATAGTGTAAAAAGAATAGCAGTATACAATATGAAAGGTAAACCTTGACAACAATATGGACTGCTCTATTTGATGCAAATCAAGCAGTACATGTTCCAGAAGAGAAGGATGCAGTTTATCCTTATGCTACCTTCCCCTTGTTTGCTTTTTAACAACTGTGACCCAAATATCCACCCAGAAAACAAAAGTATATATAAACGTTTAAAAAGCTTTTGCCTGTATTGTTTTAGTATTTTAAAAATGTGGTGCAATTTGGGTGAACTTTCACTTTACCTAGCCGTGTGTGTGTGTGTGTGTGTGTGGGGGGGGGGGGGGGTGTAGTATGCGTGTGGCCACCCTTTTTCCTCTGTCTATTATCCATTAGTCCTCCAGCTAACATTTCCTACAAGCCTATTTTGGATCGGGGCCCATGTCCTCAGCGTGTGACCACCAGAGGAGGCTGAGACCCATCCAAAGCACCCGTGGGGGTCTAATGTTTGGCTGTGGGGGACGGGACAAGTACAAGAGGTTCTGTGATGAGGGCATGGACTGAAATAAAAAGAAAGTGAAGCAAAATGAAATGGATGGTGCCAGAAGTCAAACTGCGAGCGAATAACACAGTCTCAGCCAAAACACAATGCTGCTGCTCTGCTGGTGCAATTTAGGGGAAAATGGAGAAGAGTTCCTTTCTCTCTCTCAGCCACCCCTCCTTTAAATTGACTTTGTCCAGCCAATAGAGTTCTCCTCCAATGAATAGATATTCATAAAAATCAACACACTCTTTAAATTCATTTCCTTTCCTGCACCCTGACAACTCCCCGAGGACTCGGTGCATTAATATTCACAGCTCAGCTCTGCAAGTTCCTCAATGTAGTTAGACCCCTGCAGTTTGTGCTGTGGAGATCGGTGTTAAAGGTGCTTTATTTGTGCTCATTTCAGCCTCTTAAATAAATTAGAGTCAATAATTAGCATGAGAGCCCGACTTATTAAGACTGCTCCTGCTAACCCAACACATTCAAGCTGCATGAAGCAACTAGAGCAGATCAGTGAAGGAAAAAAAAAATCAATTGATATTCTCTTCTTCACACTGCAGTACTTTTCCATATTTCATTTACATATCATTAACCTCCCTTCATTTCTCCTGGCATGTTGTTAAGATTTAAAATTAAATCAGTGGGATTTCTTGTGCTTTGAGTTCAGCTTTAAATGTCTTTTTAAGAGACTTTGGGGTGTATGAAGAATGAAATGAGCATATGCATATGAAAAAGGCCCCCTGTGGATTCCTCTGCAACATGGCTATACTAAAGCATTTATCGCCAATCTATTTAATCATACTTCACAGATGCAGGCAAATCACACTTCACATGCGTGAAAATGCAGCCTGGGCAGTTGATCAGATTGCAACTTCCTGCATGATGACATGAGAAGTCGAATGCTTGGTAAGTATTGAGGATTCAGGCATTTTTTTTGTTGCGTTATTTCAGATAAAAAACCCTTTTCGCCTATCTTTCACCATTTGGGCTAGTAGAAAAGTATCCTGTCAAAACACATGTTTCAAAGTCAGTGCTCTGTCTGACACCCTCTGATCTGAAGTTCTACAAAATTTCGGGGCTGTCGACAAAAGTTTGCTGTCGGGGAAAGATAAGGTTAGGTTCAGAGAAAGTCCGTCAAATCTTTGGACGTCATTCTGCTATGTGTGCGCTTCCCCGGCATCATCTTCTAAATACCCACACACAAACAAGCACGCCCTGATCAAACATAGCACACACAAGTATTGGATAAAAAGCTAGAAACGTTTTTAAAATAAATACACATTCACATGGACTTGGTCCCCCCGTCTTTTTCCATTCACTGTTGCAGAGCTGTGATTTTGCAGTTTTTTTTGGGGGGGGGGGGGGGACATATAGAAAGAAGGAGATCTGATGATTTGATTTGGAGGCGGAGGGGGTTGCTATATATTGGACTCCCCCCCACCTCCAACCCACCACACCTGATAGGAAGCCAGACAGAGAAAAACTAGCAGCATTTCCACATTAGCATAGCAATTCCATATAAACAGAGGGGGGCGTTTGGGACTGAAGGTCAGCTGCACACGAGGGACCACAGGAGAAAGAAAGAGAGAGAAAGAGGAGATATAAAGGGGGCAGAGAGAGAGAGATTTGGGTGGAGGGGTAAAGAAGAAACACACTGATAGAAAATAGCATGGAAGGAAGATGCAGCAGAGCTCTTTTTAATGAATGCAGCTACTGATGTAGGATCCAGAAACCTATTTTACATGTAGATGTATCTTTTTATTGAGATGTATACGCCTTAACACAAAGGTCCTGTTTCAAATAAAGGGTTAGAGCACTTGTTTCATTGCCCTTTACGACAAAGGCCGTTCAGCTGTGTGTGATTTATGAACTGCTGTTGACGCTGCTGTTTGTAAAAGTATTATTAATGCTCGATAAAGTCATTGCAAACTGGCCTATTTTGGGATTCTGCGCTTGACTAAAAGAGATGAGTCAGAGGGAAGGGCAGAAGGAGACGGCTTCTAAGCTAACGCACCCTTTAAATAAAGAAGGGATAAGACGTGGATCGCCTGAGGGGATGAAGGAGGCGATGAAACAGGAAAGATGAATCTGAAAAACTGAAATAAATTCAGAGGCACCAGAGGAAGGAGAGAATTAAGCAGAAGTGTTTGGAGGTGGGAGCCCTCGAAATGGATTTCAACTCCTCAAGTGGTGTCCTCCAGTGAAATGAAGAGGGAAATAAATTCTTGATATTTTGTTGTTGGCAAAGCTCTACAGTGAGGGGTTATAAATGCATCTGACATTTGAGTGAATACTCAACTTTATAGCTCTATATTCTTTTGATCTATATAATATATGTGCTTCCTCCTAAAGCATTTATGTTCCCCGTCTCTGAAAGCTTTTTCCAGAACTCCACCAATGTGCCGATCATTAGGCAGATCAGGTCGTCACCCCCCTCAGATTCAATCTTCCCCGCTGTCACAAATGTCAGTGCCTGTGAGCGGGAACGTGCAGTGTGATGATATATTGGTTGTTGAAATAAGATGAGGACTTAGATTTAAAACCAGTGTGCCTTGTGGGGGTGTTGTTCTGGCTTGACTTGAACATTTTGAAAAATGGAGAAATAGAGAAACTGTTCTGCATCTGGAGAAAGTGGGACACAGTTTGGGAGAACTGATTATCAATGCAATCAGAGTATAAAGTGCCTAGATAATTGAGCTAACACCGGAAAACGGGGGGTTGTAGATTTTTAAGGCTCTGAATTTCAAATGAGCGGTCTTCCTCCGTTTTTTTAAATTAAATTCATTAAAGGCTTTACCTAAAAAAACAAACATAATTTTAACTAAAAAGCACAAGAGCTGAATGATCACCCAGTTCAATCTTTAAATGTATTAATTTATTTTTAAGCAACTATTTATGCATTCAATTTCATGGTAATATTAAAGTCCAACAGGGTACCCTGTCAAAGCCTACCTACATTTTCAGGTGCAGCTCGGTTGCAGAAACATAGAATGAAAAATAAATCATTAATCAGTGGCTGACTGAAAATGACTTTATGTAACTTTATTGTGAGCGAACAACACCAATTCGCCCTGTAGCTACCTCAGGTTCAGCCAGCGTAATCACAGGGCAAACACAGGTGTGTTAAATACATATGGTCACATGACCAATCATCCATGTAAACATTATTCCAGGTCACAGCCTCAAAAGAGAAGTAGAGAATGCATCAATCATTGGATTTCCTGTGAGCCAAAGATTATTGCTTTATTGCTAATATTCAATTATTTGTGTGGACAAAAAGAAAGTTTTTCTGGGTTGTATAAGTGCTAACAATACTTCTTACAGTGGTTGTAAAGCAGGCTAAAGAGGCTTTAGAGCAGTTATAAAAAAAGAAGAATCTTTTGTATTAGAAAAACAGTTTAATTAATGGTTGTTTTATAAAAAATAAATAAAACTGACACAAATATTGTGTAATGAAGGCCTAAGAGACTTCTACAATGTTAACTTGTGTTTTTAAAATGTTGACTAATGGTAGTCTTTGGTCCTGATGGGGCAATTAAAAAATAAGCAACAAGAATTCATTTATGAAAAACATCAACTATCAGCTTTTTAACATCCAAATCGACATTTGACCTCATCGGTCTCATTCGCTGCATCCCTAGTTTTGACAAAATGACGGCTCATTTAGTTCTATTTTTGAATGGCTTCATGCTGTATGTGTCTTTTACATCTAAACAAAGTGTCCCTTCAAAATAAAGCACAGCTGCATCTTTCTCCTATGAACGTCCCCTAGTGAGACACAAAGCAAGAGGGGGTGAGAGGGTGAGGAGAGAGTGGCAAAAGAATACCTTTCTTCTTTGCTGCGTTTTGTACCGGCATCTGGAATATCCAGGCTTTTACTGTACACTGATTTACTACAGTAAGACAGAAGACAAAGCGAGCAGAGCATCAGTCTCTGTTTGTGCATGCAGTGAAGCCTTTTTTGCATTAGAACGGGAACTCGCTGTCAGACCTGCTCCTACACCTCTGGGTTGCAGGATCTTTTTTTCTCTATTTTGATCATATGACAACGTTTTCGATTTTTCCAAACATTTTCTTTCCTCCTCCATGCATACCTTTGTCCATGCTGTGTCATGTCGATTGCCCTCCTTGCTGGTACTGGCGAGCCTCCGTCCGTCACACTGAGGACCTCCATGGACTTCCTCTCTGGTCTCCTCTTGCCGTGACGGTTCAACATGGGAGAGTCCACCCGCTTCCTTGGAGGATCTGCGTGAGATTCTTTGACTTTAAAATCAACCCATTGTACCTGACCTGACATCTCTGCTTATAAATTCCTATATTTCTACACATTGAGCAGTATTATGCATGGTGTGCACATGTGTGAGTGCTTGAACAATGTTAAGTACCCGCTGATCGCATTGACATTGTATTCAATGGTGAATAAGTAATGGTTTCCTCTCTCAGACCTTGAACTAATGGCCACTGTATTGACTGTATCACACTCACTGAAGAGGGAGTCTATTCATCAAAGTGTTGGTATCGCTCTCACACATTCTTGCACGATAAAATTCCTCCTATTGCAGTGCTCTTGTCAGAAAATAACTCTGGCAGAAGTCTAAGTAGAGCAGCTCTGATCCTGCTCAGATTTCTGAAGGTGGAAATCTGTGCCGGGTTGTGGTGTAAGGATGGGAGAATACCTTTTTCTGATGAGCTAATATCTTAACCGCAGCAGTCAAGGCTGGCAGATTGGTGTTGTTGTTTTGGCCTATTGACACTGTTTTATTTCTGCTACTTTATTAAATAAACAGTAGCCTTTTTCTATTAGAGTGCAATCCACCACTACTTGAGCTCATCCAGTTTCTGCTAAGGGATGAAAACACAGCAGAAGGGTTTAAAATAAGACCTTCTCTTAGTTTTATTCTTCAGATATTCTATTTGCCATAATGTGGCAGATTTTTTTTTCATCTATGCACCTGAATCAGAGGCACGTTGAAGAAAACTAAATCTTAGATTTCAAGACAGAATAAAGTTGACATGATGATAAAAATGTAATACAAGGGGCTGCCAATAAAACTGTCTTTCTTTGGAGTAGACTCAGTTTCTAGCTCAATTTAGAATTCCCGATATGACAATGTAGTGCTGATCTGCCAAAAGAACAAGTATTCAGTTATTTGTAACTCCACAAGATCATTTACCACACATGGCTGGTCATCTGATATTCCTGTTCAAAATAACATACTAGCTAAAACTACGACTTTTTCTAGAAATATTTCTTTGTTCTTGTAATAATCCGTCTGTATTCTCCAACTATTACATCTTTGCTCTCCTAATATTACAACTTCACTCCCAAAAACTCAGATTATTTGTTTTCTATAATGAGGCTCTGTATACCCTACCGTACTTATCAGTGTGACCCTCACCGACTTCATTGCGTGGGGGCAGGTTCTGGTCCTCCTGACTCGGGTACCTTTCCTTACGGTCGAGTAACAGGAAGTAGATCATCTTTTCTTGGTTGTCACTGCAAAGAAGGAGACCGTACAAAAAAGAAAAAAAACGTAAGTGTCTGGCATAGAGATCCAATGGTTTAATACGATAACTTCAACCACTTACATGTGTGTAGAATAATAAACTCATACATGTGGGCACTAGCATTTGCCTGCAAGAGCTCAAAACTATTAAAATGCTAAAATCCTCACAATGATTAATGTACTTTAATCTTTTTTTGGGCTCATTGCGAAACAGCTCCTCAACAGGCTTCATCATTAAAACCAAACTTTAGCTCTACGGCTCATTAAGCTGTCTGATAATAATCTGCATATAGTCTTAAGGATATGACCTCTCACCATACGCAGCCTTCTAGAAAGTTTATGAAAAGTATCAAAATGAACACAAAGTATCAAAATGATGAGTTTGTCCTTTTGTTTCTACTGTAAATCTGGAAGCCTGATATCTTCTGTCTCTGGGCCAGCACTCTCTATGCATGAAGCCCGGGGATTGGCCCTATATAATAAAGACAGATTGGAAAGCAGTAGGAGGCAAAGAGACAAGGACCAGCAACTTCAGCTAAAATGAACCAGGGGAAGGGAGATACAGACAGCAGATTTTCCTCCAGTCCGGAACTATTATGGGATGCTCCCAGGAGAATGGTAGCAAAATGAGGAGAGTAGGAGAGGGGGAAGTGATAGAGTAATGCTCGCTTAGTGTTAAATTAAAGAAGCTGGGTAAATGTAAAATAGAGGGAAGGGAGATGGGAAAGATAAGCAGAAAAAGCTTTAAAAAGGAAAAAACTCCACATCCGAATACTGACATTCAGAAAAAACTAATGTTTTAGCAGAATGCAGTGTAAAGAAACAGGAGCCATATGTTACTGAGACTTAACCATGAGTAGCAGAATAAAACCGTGTGACCCAGGAGCTTGTTCCAGAGCAAGCTATGATCAGTTTTTGCAGGATTGTATCCAGTGGCAAGCGGTGTAAGCGCTGTGTGATAACAGCTAAGTGATCCATAGCTGCTGACATCGAAAGTGACAGCCTCACAGGATTTCATAAGAGCAGGAGAAATTCCAAGGCCGAGCCCGAACTCTTTTCACTGTCTCCAGCTGCCCCCCCCCCCAACCCCCCCACACACACACAAACAAACATACACTTTTTCACCTTTTTTGTCCAGCTCTAATTTTTCCCCCTACTTAAACCATATGCTCTTTTTCCTTTTTTTTCTCTTCTTCATACCACCTCTTTCCTCCCTTTCTTGTTGCCCCTCCATTTACTCACTCATCTGAGAGCAGGTCCTTCAGTAGTTTGTTTTTGTCCCTGAAGCAGCCCAGTGAGTGCATGCTGTCCAGTACGTCTGGGTCGATGTCGTCTGCAGAGGGCAGGCTGCGTATGGCCACCTTCCTGGGCACGGGCTGCTCTGGCTCTGGTTCATTCTTCCCCCCTCTGGGAAAGCAAAGGAGGACACTGTCAGCACATTTTGGTTTCAACTTGATTAAATATGTTTGCATTACAAAGAAATGACCACCTTTAAATAACTTATAGAGCAGTTCTCACACTGCAGATTACAAGTTAAGAGAGCATGTACTGCATTATGTTACATGTTCAGCTTTGTGTGGCCCTTTGTCATCTGAGGTAAGAAGTTAACCTCATTATGAACCCCTTTTCAAACTTTCATAGTCACGAATTTCCCCCAACTTTAGTCATTTTGACTCATTCTGAGTCATTTTGTAAGATCTCTCTCTCTCTCTCTCTCTCTCTCTCTCTCTCTCTCTCTCTCCTCCTGGCTTGTTTACCACACTTTCTTCATTAGTCCCCACTTCCTCCCAGACACTCTCCTAGTTATGTCCCGTGTTTTTTCTTTCTGGCTTTTGTTTTGCTGTATCTCGGGAGTACACAAGTATAACTTTATTCTTTTGGATTAAAAAAAATCAGAGGATTATCTCCACTGACACCACATTCAGGAGGATTTGTGGAAAATTCCAAATGTCTGTTTCAGAGAGCAAATTCATCCTCAGTCTCTAACAATGTGTCAATATTTATACAAGTAACCACCTCCACTTTTTTCCATTCATGTTGTTTTGTTCTTCTGGTAAACCCAGTGAAGCTTTAGCCCCAAAGGCAGATATTAAAATAAACTCCCCTGTTCTATAAGCTATGAACATGTGGACTGGATGCCCAGTGGTTGCCTCTTACTGTAAGCAAATAAAAATTGGTGATTGGGCTATGGAAAAAAATGCAAAAATCATACCTTCCACTTCTATGAAGTCACCCACTTTAAACTATAGAGTTTCCAATTTAACAGTCCATCCTTTAAAAACTATTGAAGGTTTATACAGTTTAAAAATAAAGGCTCCAAAACCAGCAAACAAGGATTTTAAAGTTTAAATACAAAACATAATATTATTTGTATGCTAATATATGTTTAGTTAACACATTAGTTTGATCCTGGTGTACACACAAAGCTGGGAGCTGAGTGCATGTTTGGCGCTGTCCCTTCAGCACCACAGCTCTGCTCAGCTCCTGCTTTTACACTGTCGTGTACATGTACCCACAAAACTAAAACCGGAATACCGTATATTAATGGAAAAAAATGCAGTTTGTATGAAATGGATACATGTCTGCATACATTTCCTTCTCACCTGCCTCTGACGAGCTGCTTCTGGGAAACAGAACCTCATTCATTTATTCATATGTTCACTCATTCAGACAGACACTTGGCCGGGGCAACTTCCTCACTGACAAAACTTGCTCTGCATTAGTCTTCTCTCATGTCTCCGCTTGTTTCTTTTATCAGTCTCGCTGTCTGTTTGCATGAACATTTGTGCACAAGACAGACACCATAACTCAGCCCCGTCTGGGAGTCACAATCTCCTCTCATGATTCATCTTTTGCTCTCAGTGAAAGAAGATTTGAAAGTCTTGCAATAAAATCTTTAAATCCCTTTTTTGTAGCAGGTCAACTTCAACTTGTAAGTGGTGATAATCTGATTAGAAGAGAGAGGGTTTGAGCCGTACCAAAAACAAACGAGTGTAAATAATCCAAAAAGACTATTAGAAATGAACTGGCATAATGTAGGATTTTTCCCAAAAGATTAAGCTGCTCTGTAATGAAAGTTTAGCGATGGATAAACTGAGGTTGGGTGGGTTCACGCCTACCCCACCTTCCTGCTTGTTTCCTTCCCTCTGCTCCCTGACCAGCTGACTGTATGCTACACATCCTCTTTCATGCACTACTAATTTACCCCCACATCCCCGAGAGTGGTGTCATGCCCCGCGCGAATATACTTGTGTACAGTGCTGAAACTCAAAGCCATTTATCATAAGGTAGCTTCCCTCAGGCCTACATCCCCTGTGGAATAAGCACGGAGAGGAGAGGAGAGGGGAGGAGAAAATAAAGTAAAGAGAGAAGTACTTACATGTACCATGTGTGCTTTTGGATCTGTTCTAACTGTAAAAGACATGACAGAAAAAAAACAAAGATCAGTACACAAACAACTTGATGCATTTAAATCATATTTCATCTGGAAGATAATAACAGTATGATAATAATCCAGGCAAAAGGTTAATACTAAGAACGTTCAGTTATTTCCTTTTGTATAGAAACGTCTGCTGCATTTCAGTTAGCCTTGAGCTTACAGGCTCTATGGAAACACAACAGGATAATTCATCCAGACTGAACGCCTGAAGTAAATAATGGTGCTTCAAATATTAATACAGCCAATGGGAAAAAGAAGTATTGAGAAAAAGACAGAGAGAGGTGCAGCAAGAGTGCAAGCGAGAGGTGAAACCATGGAGCCATAAACAGAGAATATTATCTCCCTCACACACACTGCTGACCCTGCCAAGCCCTCTGGTCTGAGGGGAATCTCCCATTCTCCTTCTCTTCCCATCTCTCTTACTCACAGAAACAAACACACGCTTGCTGTCTCAATATACTCTTGTCTTCTCCCTTTTTAATATGGCCAGTTTGTCACCAACACTGTCAACATGGTGCAAAGAAAAAAGGGAAAGAGTGGGATAAAGTGAGCAGAAGGGCAACAAAGGAAGATGTCTGTTTGAATGACTTCAGCTGTGTTTCAGCTGGCCACAGAGGAAAACACGATCGATGTCACTGCTGGGACTTTTTAATTTCCTCCTGAGATACACACACCAGCTCTAATTATTATCACTTATTCAGAGCTATAGTTCTAGGACATGAGTCCACATCAATGTCTCAACGTTTCACGTTCCTCAAAGGAATCCCCGCTGTGATTCTGGTTCAGTCACATGAAGCTGCACAGACTGTGGTCGCTGACTCTAGGTGAATCTCGTCTGCCTCCACAGAGGTCATAGTATCGACAGAGACACCCTGCCTGTCAGATACAGGCCAGTGGGTGACCTACTCTCTCCAGCTTTTATTGAAGGCCTGGAGGCAAGCGACTGATATCACACACGGGCTTGAAAGTGATGTGGTTTGAAATGCAATATCACATCAATCAGTCTCTAAATGTGACAGTACCAATTCCAGCTGCTTTCACTCAGGCTGAGGGGAAGGCTGCTGTACTGCTGCGCTGCTTAGGTGTGTGCATGAGTACGTTTTTAACATGGTCTTTTTGGCATTTATTCACTTTTGTGCAACTTGTTTACATACACATACATAGGCATGGCTGTGTGCGCATACATGTCAAACTCATACAGTAAGAGTTTTTAATAGGGCAGCAATCATGCAATGGGGAACCTTTCTGCACAAAAAGCAAAAATGTAATAACTACAAACAGTACTTGGCACATATTAAATTGAGACCTTATATTGTCGACATTTGTTGAAGCAAATACAAATATAAAACCTAAGAGAAGTGTCAATTTGTTTAAAAAAAACATAATTTAAAGAATAAAAAAAAACAGGGATTGCACTTCAGCTAGTTAAACTAGCGTGACAGCTAGCATTAAGTTTATCACAGTATCCTCTTTAGTGAAATGACAAATTTGATGTTGAAACTAAAGCAGAAATTAACACTTACAGTCCTACTACACTTTAAGTAGTTGGCCCTTGCAAAATATTAAAACTACTGTCAGGTTTCAACTGTAAGTATTTGATCAAAGATAAGTTAATTTAACTGGCTTATGAAGAACAAATAGACGAGAAAGAAATGCTTTTATAGAGAACAGTGACTTTCTTTTTATGTTTGTAGGTTTAATGAAATCAAAGTGAAAAAATCTAACTCTGACAACTAAAACAATTACACTGTTTTGCTTTTTAACACAACTGTACTGTTTGTATGCAGAATTCCTGAGTGAACACTCGCACGCGTTTCTGTGTACTGTTTCTTTAAATACTTTTGTTTTTGTTGGTAACAATGGTAAGTTAAAGTTAACATAGAGACGCAACAATGGCAGATCATGGTCAGTCAAGAGCTACCTTCCAAAAATACAGTTCTCAAACTACAAGTTTGGACTGGATGACTTTATATTTCTTTCTGCTTTCACCGAGTACTTCTGCAATGACCTGTGAATAATGTCTGAACTACGTGCGGTGTGTCGATAAGGAGTCATTTTGAGTCTAATCTGTAGCTCTACTGACCCAAGAAGACCCCCTGGTCTCTACAAATTCATGAAGTTTTTTAAGTGATAATGAGAAGGTCATGAGAATGAAACAAGAGGTTCAAACATGTCTGTCAGGGTACCTACAGTGTAATTTCTCACATTTCTCACACGAGCAGCCTCTCTCTCCATCTGAATCTTGTGTATTTAGTGAATAATCTGTGTGTGTGATGACCTGCTAATCACTGGAGACAGATCTTTCCTGGGTGTCTGTGTTCACTTGAATAGTGATGATGAGACGACTGTCTTGAGGTGGTTCACCAAGTCACCCTCTGGAGGACCAGACTACACAGGCGGGAAATAAAGAGGAAGTCTTTTATTGGGCTAAGCCTGTTAAGCCCTCCGACTCAGACTCTGAGGGGCCTTGGCTTTGTGTGTGTAAACCTAATTAACAGAAGCTGAAATAGACATACTGAAACACAGCCCCCATGTTTTAGTCTGATTTCACCATCAGTTAATAAACAAAAATACTCTCAATGATATGATATCAATCCGACCTTGGGTGTAGCTGTCTTGTCTCTGACTGGGCGGTCAACACTAAACCCCAACAACACTCCCTCCAACAGGGCTATTTGACATTCTGCCAGGTTACAACACATCCCCAGAGCTCTGTGTGGAGCCCTCGTGCACTTCAGGGGTGGGGGGAGGTGGCACATTCTGTCCCAGCAGCTCGCTCTGTGTGTAACCCTTTTTGTCGAGGACAGCGCCAGAGGCTGCTGGACATATCTAGGTGGATCTCAGGGTGACCCGTACTCTTTGGGCAGAGAGAGAGAACAGAAAATAAAATCCTACAGTATTCATACAGCATACCAAACAGGTGAGGTCTTTCAAGTTCAGGTTTCAGCACTGGTGCTCTTCTGAAGGGCTGCACCGTGAGGTTGTCAACTCTCCTGAAAATGAGCTCTCCTTCATTTGTGTCTTCAAGACATTTTTTCTATTTTTGTGTACGTCACATTTTCTGAAAGATAGCGAAGGCATTGGGAAACAACACCCACTTAAGGGTGGTTCAACCACATTTGCTTACAGGGAAGCGCATGAAAACAGTTTTGTTTACTGCACTGATTCACAAAGATACCTGGAGAGCCCTGAGAGGGGTGTGAACAGTGAGTTTTTTTTATTTTACTTGTGCAGATACAATAACCTGTGAGCATTCTGTGTGTTGTCAGGACATAAAATGCAAGACAGGAACAAAGGACCGCAACATGTCTTGCTGGAGTCTGCTGAGATCTCTGGACACTTTATTTTCTTTCTCTTCGTCCATCGCTCTCTGCCTCTCAATCTGCCTCTCTGCCCTCCACACACTCCTTTGTTCTCCTCGACCACCATGCCAAGGTGATAAGCTGCTGTGTTGAAAGGGACTGCCTTTCTGTTGAGTACACTAAACATTGTAGAGGGAGAGTACACAAGCAGCAGGCCCTCTCCCCGAATTCACATCCTGTACTTGAGGAAAGAGCTCAGACAGAATGGTGGATGAGGCGAGACAAACACTTGGGAGCACAAAGAAGAGAAAAGAAAAAGATAAGAGAAAAAAAAAGAGACAATGGTTGGCTTGGCGGCGGCAAGTTGATATTGGCCACTTGAGTTCGAATGTGTATCTCTGCCATCTTGTTCTCTCTTCGGAGCATTAACTTTTCCAAGATTGCTGCAAAAATAATAACTTTTCTCCCAAATCGATTTGTCTGGGTTTTTACTCTTGCATTAATTCGGTCTCAAATTGCACCTGAATGTGCTTCTGGTGCTTCTGCAGCATCATTAGTAAACACAACTAGTGGTGGATTATCTATGAAACTTTTACTGCAGATATATATTTCATATCTAATTGAGTCAATGAGGACTTATTATTTGTGGAGAGTATCACCTTCATGTAGTATATTATGGAAAGTGTGATGTGTTTTTAGAATCTTGTATTTGTATTTTATTTCTAGCACTTTATAAAGGTTTCTTTGCACTGACAGAATTTCGTTGATAAATGACAAATAAAGCTATTCTATTCTATTCTATTCTATTCTATAGAAACGTATCATGCATACTGCGGGAGAATGACTACATGTACTGCAGAGGGAAATATTAAATGATTATACCCACATCCACTAGGTGAGTGGAATTAGCCTTCTAAAACCATGGATGTTAATAACACATGGTAGGCATGTCCCTTTTACTGCTGTATAAGCCTCTGCCATTTTGGAAATACTTTCAGCGACATTTTTGACCTAACTCCAGGGTTTTGCTCCCACTTAGCCAGGTCAAGAACTCCAACACCAAAGTTGAAAAATAATCCTTTTGGTATGTCGGTGTTCACTTTGGCCCCCGTCATATCAGAACAGGAGTGAGCCTTGACCAAACAAAAAGAGATTCCCCTCACTTGGAACTGCAGGTTCTGAGCTCAAACAATGAAGACCTGAAACCAAACGAACACAGAAGTATAAAAACTCAGTGTCTTCGTGTGAAATTACCGTTAGTCTTTTAGAGGCGTCCACTTCAATCATACCACGGAGAAGATTTTGACAGTCTGGTGGTATGAAGTGTGGCATGTGAAACACCCCCAACTTCACTTTCTCTAGCAGATTCCTCAGGTTGTCGTCATCAAACGGTAGCGCACCCTAGGGAGACGAAGGAGGGAAAGCAGAGAAACTAGAAATGGTTAAGATGTAGATGTAGGAGTGAAAAATTTAATAGAGAAGAAACAGTTTGAACTTGTTTTGACAGAGGCAAACCAAAAATAAGCCTCTACCAGATCGAGGGCAGAGAAGGGAAAAAAAAAGGCATATGAATGACTCACAAAGCTTTCCACAAGAAACAAAACCACATTTTAAGTCTTAATCCTGCCCGACTTACAGAAAACAGGCTCGCTTTCTCAACATGTTCAAATCTCCAATTAGGAGCGTTCTGCCCTCAGCCACGCTGCGAAAATAAATTATCAACAGCAGTAAGCTGAAAACAGGGCTTTTCTAATAATTACCCAGCTTTCTCATTTACCTCGTTCATTTAGCATTCTCTCATCAGAGTCATTTATCAGCGCTGCCTGACAACTCACAGATGTGGCTGTGTGATGAATGACAGCCTCCTCCAAAAGACAAGGCGGAGGGGGAGAGGAAAGAGAGAGAAAGAGAACGAAAGCGAGAGAAAGAGAAAGAAAGAGAGAGAAAGAGAAAGAAAGAGAGAGAAAGAGAGAGAAAGAGAGAGAAAGAGAGAGAAAGAGAAAGAAAGAGAACGAAAGAGAGAGAAAGAGAGAGAAAGAGCGAGAAAGAGAATGAAAGAGAGAGAAAGAGAGAGAAAGAGAGAGAAAGAGAAAGAAAGGCAGAGAAATGAAGAGAGGTAGAGGGAGGAAAAAAGAGGGGGGGGGCTTGGCTTGTGTAACTGATGATCTGAGCGCAGCCTAACTGCTGGGGAGTTTTGCGTGTCTCCCACTATCAGACAAATGGTTATCTCGCAGCCAGACAGCAGGACAGAGCCGGAGAAAGACAGAACACATCTGCAGTCAAACAGCGATGACGAGAAACTTTTGCTTTGAGCTGGAAAAGTGCGGTCACAGTGGAGACGATGGTAAACAAGATCAGGGTTAATGCAACACAAAAGTAGAAGGGAGACTGTCCTTAACACACACACACACACACACACACACACACACACACACACACACACACACACACACACACACACACACACACACACACACACACACACACACACACACACACACACACACACACACACACACACAAACACAAACACAAACACAAACACACGAGTCGGAAAAAGACAGAGTGAGAGACAAAAAACAAAGACCAACACACAGGGCCTGTGGCCAAAAGGCGCCCTGTCAGTGTTGGTATTTATTTTAGGCCTCTCTTCTTTCAGTTTAGCTGTATGAATTATTCATGGAGCAGGAGTGTGTAGGAACTACAGTACAGCTGTTGATGAAACAAAAGCTTCAGGGCTGCATGGCTGGGGAAGCACAGACATAATGTAGCAGGAGAATTGAGCTGATTATGGAAACAGTGTTGTCTGGATTCAGGATGAGGAATAAAGAGGTGCTTATACTCCCTGATCTTTGATTGCATAAGAATATCTTTCTCTTCTTTTTTTGAAAGAAAACTGTTAGAATTGAACCTGAGTTCATGTTAGAGGCTCCTCTCATTGCACTTGGGTCAAATCTGAGTGAAAAGTCAGAGCACAGCTTTCCTTTTTTTGATCCATTAAGTCTGTTACACACAGACTAGACACAGCTTAGACTGCTGGCTATAAAGGGGAAAAAAACTTTGTGATTTAATTGTGTTACACAATATGTCTCTGGACAATTTTGAAACTGTTCGTCAGTCCAATCACCGTCACTTAGTGAAGAAGAAGCGGACACTCACCACCAACAGGGCAAACAGAATGACCCCACAGCTCCAGACGTCTGCTTTCCTCCCGTCATACTTCTCCCCCTGAGGAAAAGAATGAGTGTTTCTTAGCGTGTTAGGGTTGGTTTAAATAAGATGAAGGACTATAAAAAATAAAAAAAGAGGATGGTGGAACAAAAACAATATTATGAATCAGTGATAAATGACTTACCCTGATGACCTCTGGGCAGGCGTAATGTGGAGATCTGTGGAGAGGGAACAAAGAAAAGAGCAAACAGTGAATAAATCTGAAAGTCTAGGTTATTTCAGGACTTTTGCAGTAATGCAATGCACACTCAGGTTTAAAAAAAAGTGTTTGCCATTGTAAAACAAAAAAAAAGGAAAGTAAAAGAAAAAACCATTTAGGCAGAGAATAAATGTCTTTAGTGAGCGTAGATCAAGATGTGCTTGGGGATTTTTTGACATCCTGAGGGTGTTTGGATGTCCTCCTGCTTGCTCACTCAAGGGCATCCTCTCACAGCAGACTGTGAACAGACCCACTAATCTTTACAGCACCTGGATGGGCTGACAGTAAACCCAATGACTAGATTGACACATCAATATTGTATGAAGATTTATGAAGCTACTTCGCAACGGTCTGCTCCATAAACCAATGGCTACGGATGAAGGGAGATGCTGTAGAGGGACTTTTTAATCCTGCACATACATAGTGGAACTTCTGTAGCACTTTCACATATTCCTTTAAAAACAAATGTAAGACACTAAGTAATATAACCTCATATAGTGAATCTCAAATGAAATAACTTTGGATTACAGGGCATTTGTTTCTTTGATGTTTCTTTGATGTGGGCAGAGTTTTGTTTTTGTCCAACAAGTCTGCTGACAGATAACAGGAAAAAAAAAAATTGAAACTTGTCTGCTCAAGGCCTCCATGATTTGCCCTCCACACCTCTTTCAGTCTTATCTAATACAAAGATATTTGGCTCTAATGAGAGACTATCTGAAGTCTGTAAACATGGCGCCCATTAGCTCTGCTGTTGTCTTGTGTACTCATGAACACCAGCCTTGACGGCGCGGCTTCCGCTGGCTGTCAAAACACCGGCCGATAACAAACACTGCCGCCATGTCAACGGGGAAGTTCAAACAGGAGTCTATGCAAATAGGGCCTTCGTGATTGCGAGTGTCAGAGCGTATTATGCAGATGAGCCAGGAATGAAAAAAATAAATAAAAAACAAGCCTGTGATTTGCACTGGTTATAACTCACGAGCGCCAGAACAACTGAGCCACGGCCGGAGCTGCAGTGGATGTACAGTAATTATGTGCATGGGCTCTAGGTGGCAAAGAGACGAGGATACAGGCATCATTTATCAGTATTAGAACTCCTAACCACTCAACCATATCATTACACATTATGTGTACATGTGTAATGATATGGTTGAGTAAGATTCTGTACATACATGTAGTCTACTCTCGTCTATTTCTACTCTGACACATATTCGTATAACTTGTTCTTCAAATATGTCTACAAAGCTTCTGACTACTTCAGTTTTGTAGTAAGGATCATAAGCCTGTCGTTTTTTTTACATGCATTTTATGGCCTAAATGTTAAAGGCGATTCAAAAGTATTCTGTTTCACTATATTAAAATTCTGTCCACATTGACTGGAGCCCGTACATCATGAAATAAATATGTTACCATACAGATCCCTTGCTGCACGAGCCACAACTTCAGATTATAAAGTAGGATACTGGTGATATAGAAAACGCTGTAAGAGCCACTTTCCTCTGACAGAAGTGAACTATGCAGCCATTCAAAGAACTGTAAAATCACTCTTTTTGTTGATGTTTACTCAAGCTCATTTACTCTCTCTGCTTTACGCCCCTAATATTGTAAACATAAAATAACAGACGCAGCACAAGGTAAGGCTTTTTCTGAGCGCAACAAGTACAATGTCAGTGTGGGGAAAAGTTTAGGTTATACTTTAAATCCCAAAGGTCATCACCAAACATTCTTGTGTGTTGATATCAAACAGTCTTCTAGCTAGAATAGGATTTTAAAGTGATTCCATTCAGAGGCCTGCCATCGATTCAGACTAAATCATCTGCTCCCTTTGCACTCATCATCGTTTAAAAAAGAGATATGATTGACTTTTTTAATGCAGAATCTTTCTGGAATGTAATTAAAAATAAAACCGTGCTCTTCATGAACAAAAACTACTGAGGCCGTCTTACATAAATGATAAAAAGTACCTTGGGCTCTTTCACATTTTTTTCAGAGAGGGTAATAATTAGAGCCCGACTACACGTCAGTTACTTTATTATTGAGATGAAGATGATCTTTGACTTTGCATCACAGATATTGACTGGATTGTTCAAGCACACCGTTTGCATAGTTTGCAAAAATGCACTCGTATTTTTACCATGGGATTAAATTGGAATAGACAGAAAACAGAACATATTTTGTACTTTGCGGGGAGAGGGAATCAAGAGCTTTAGAGCGATGAATTCCTATTGGCCAGTGAATGAATCTGCAGTATAGAGAGCCAGTTCATCTTCATAATCATTTATCTTTTACAAAGCAAGTTTGTGCATCTCTTCATTGCCTACAAAATAATTTCCTATCACCAACAGAGCAGGAAATGTAAACAAACATCCAGCACTGAAGGACCCACAGCTGGGCTTTCGCAGACAGAAAAAAAAAAGAAGGCGAGGTGGTGCGTGCTCATCAATGCCTCTGCTCATCTATACGTCTGCATGTATTTATGTATGTGCTCCGAGGCTCCCCCTGTTACCTGGGGCCAGTCTCATTTTCACTCAGCTCCATTACCCGTGGCAAATGGAATACATTTGTGTCAGGCTGCTGCATGGTGAGAGGGGGGCAGATAAATGTGTTTAATTAAAAACTGTCATATCTGCACTTAGAGATGGGACCATCGGAGGAGCATAAATAATCAATAGCCACACATGGAGTTTGTGGCCCATTCATGTGTATGAAGCAACACCATGGAGACACATGAACACAAACGTTGCTCCAACGTTCATGTGAGGCGCACACACAAACATAGCAAGATGTGGTGATGGAGCTGAGTGGAACAAAAACAGATGTACTTTGCTCGGCTGTGTGGGAGTGTGTGTCTGTGTGTCCCTGCAAAAAGTCTCTTTTCCCACCTGCAACGAGTACTTTTAGCGCTTAGCAAATGTATGGGTGGGTCTCAGCAGATGCACTGCACCTGGTTGGGGTCACAGAATTGCTTGATTGATTGCAATCAAATATAGATACAGTTTGTTTACAGGATACAACAAAAAGCTGAGTAAGAACTATCTGCCTCGGCTGCCTTTCTAGGAACAGGAAACACTCCAGAGTGGTCAACATGGTTGGACATTTTACATCCAGAGAGCGACGCACAATGCTTTCAGTTGTCCTGATCTGTACCGATGAGTCATGAGAGCTTAGGCTCTGCGCTACTGCTGCAAAAATTATGCAACACTTTCACACTGCTGTGTGAGTGTGTGCACGAGCGTCACTGTGCGTGCATGTGTATTATAGCGAGGCAGTCACAGACAGACAGAGAGACAACCAAAAACGAGAAGGGACAAAGGGTCCAGGAGGTCACAGACGAACTAAGCATTGCCAGGGCGCTGTGCACATGTGTGTTTGTGGAACTGTGTGTAATTATTTCAGTTGCTGCTGATTTGGAGGTATAATCTGGACAGAATCAGGCCGGTGCTTGGGACAGATGTCACAGAGCCTCTCTGTCTCAAAGCACAGCTAGCTGTGTCATGTGTAATTAAAAAGTGAATATTCACCACAGAACATCCTGATCAACAAGAATCTGGAAAAAGAAACAAAACCTAGACCTGTTGAACTTTATCTTTAGTCGTCCATCATACGCTTATCTCACAGAAATGATCATTTTCTAAATCTCATGATGATGATAGAAAAGCCTGGTCTCCATAGGAAGCTGCATTTTTCACCTGATGTATTATGACCTATATGGGATTTAGTATGGCTTCAAAATTTGATCAAGTTGAGCCATGACTCATATGTTATTAGGCTAGGATAATGAAAGAATAAATCAGTGTAAACGAAATAAGATTTGTGTAATTTACAGCAATTACAACTGGCTGTGTTGACATCTACTTTTCAGTGTGAATTTCAGGTTGGAAGAAACTCTTAGGACAACAACTTTTTGGGCGATAGTGAAGTCTTTCTGATAGTCCACGCTGTCATTGAGTCACAAACCCAGTACTTAAAAGTAAACCTTTATCAACTGAGTTGCTTCTTTTATTGACAGATGTGACCCTGCACACTCTTCACTTCACTTCAGGGTTAAATAAAAACACTTCCATCGTATGAATGGCCACACTCCAAAGACTTTGAAAGTGACTTTTTCTTCCAGCGGATTCATTACACTTGTTGTGGGATTGATGGGCTTGGGGTGGTCGTGACTGCCGGCTCATAAAACCCAGCAGCCGCAGATACGAGGAGACGGAGAGCTGTAATGTGTGGCCATGGCCCTGGCCCCTGCTCACAGCCAGATAGTACTCTCTGTGAGAGACACCGACCGAGATTAGCACCGCACGATAACGTCGGCTTGGAGAACACGGCACCTGGCAGAGGGCTTGATAGCTCCACTCATCATTCTCTACTGCTTGTCCACTCCCCCCTCTGTTTCTCTCTGTTCCACATCGTCAACTGTTCAACATGCCCTCCATGTACAACTCTGCTTCTACCTTCAGGACATTCTCTGAATCATGTAAAACTCACCTGCGGAGGACGATAGTCAGGCATTGCATTCAAAAGCATGCATCATGATGTTTTCTATACGACTTACCCACAGCTGGTTTCCAGCAGACTGTCTCCAACCTGAAGGGAGGCCATGCCGAAGTCTGCTATCCTGATGTTGTTCTTTTCATCTAGCAACAGGTTCTCCGGCTTCAGATCCCTGTGGCTAGAAGATAGAGACAGAAAAATGTAACATTTAAAAAAAGAGCTCAAACAAAAGTTATAGGACGCGAAAAGAATGACAAGATGTGCAGGAATGTCTTCCTAATACCTGCGGTTCAAGCTTTAACCCACATACCAATTAATGTAGCATCTTAACCTGTTAGTGAGCACCCTCCTCCTTCCTGCAACACCCCCCCTTTGATCTGTGCATGCTGAAACTAAAGGGGCTCCCACCTCAGCGCAGGTGCTGGGACAAGGTGTGACAGCCCCCCACTGTGTCCTTTCCTCCTTCTGTTTCCCTCCCCTGCCGCTCATCTGCCAGACAGCCACCAGCAAACAGGCAGAGTAAAAAAGGCGTCGAGGGGGAGCCAGGCGCAGAGGTGTTCATTAGCTGCCATTCATTACCACTAAACACAGCGAGGGGGAGAATATCCAGCGGACATCTTCTCCTTCCTTAAAAGCAACTGTCGAGAGGAGGATCTCTCTCACATCACGTATGCATGCTGTTGCTGTGTCAGAGGTTAAAATCTCAATTTTGACGAGTGGCTGTTCAAAAGCAGGGCGTTAGCGTTTTAGCGTGCATTTAACATCTCTTTAACATCTCGGGGTCCTGGGTTGCGTTGCATCATACTGGGATGTTCTTTTGAGGCAAGCAGCATAGACATCACACACTTAGAGGCCTGCCTACACTTCTTCTCCACCTTTCTTTTCTACATTCTCATGGTTGTACTTTCTTACCTCCCTCTATGCTTTTTAATCAGGGCCAGATTTATAGAGCCACGGGCCTGCCAGTATGTCATGAACCAGACTTTCATCTTCTCTTTAGACTAATGATAGAAAGGGGAGAGGAACAATAGCTGCATTCGACTGGCTTTGAAGAGCGCCTCATCACAATGGACGTTTAACCTTAGATGACATCAGCTGCTGTACAACTCGTTTTCTGTCCTGAGGGATTAGCTGTCAGCTGGCTTGCTATCACACTGGCAGGCTCTGTGATCCCTTCTATAATTGAAATAAAACACAGATAGCATCTAAAACAGTTCTCCCCAGGCTAAAAAAAACCTTTTGTCAATTCACACAACCATCATTTGGCGGGGACGTCAGTAGCCTGAGAGTTTGTCTTTTAACTAAGGCTGTCAAAGCACAGGAGGAAGGAACAAACATTTAGCAAACTGCTCAGGGTCCACCAGTGGGAGACTGTGGCAACCCAGAAGAATGTGTGTTTCCCTCTATTTGACTGTGCAGACATAGCAGGCCTATTTGACTGTGGGATGGATACTGCTCTTTTCATTTCTCTATGTCTGCAAGGGGCTGAATACGTATCAGGCCAGTGTGTCTGCCACTATGATAAATATTACTAATGTAACATACATCTCTCTGATCTACTGTGATTCATCAGAGTCATAGACTGTACTGTCGGTTCTGAACCAAGAGCAACGTCAATAAAAACTATTTGTGGTTGGGTGCAACGGAGCAGCATCTGCTCTGCTCCTGCAATGAGTTCAGAGAAGCCTCATTTTGAAGTCTGCGCAGGCAGAAAGAAAAAGTGTAAATTAACTTGAAGCAATCAAACAGCTTCAAAATGTCTCTTTTGCAGCTAAAAGGGACCTTAAGTTAATTGTAAATTGTTTTCTTATATTTGCCAGCTGCAACAAAAAAACTTGTTTTTTATATTTAGTTATCATTGAAGTTTAAGAAAAGGGATGAGTATGAGTTAATCCATTACTACTGGTGTATTTTAAAACACTCAGTTCCAAAGTAATTCACAAATAAAAGCACAATGTCAAAAAGGGCAAAGTTAAGATCAGGAAAACACAAAAACAAAACAAAGTTTATAGAATCTTCTTGGAACAGATCTGATGGTTTGTGGGAGTTGATTCAAAAGAGTTTGGGGTGTGGGTGCAATGAGTCTCCAGCAACTGAAAAATTATTCTGTTTGGTATACGAACAATTATTATTTGGCCTCTTGATTTAGCCTTACTTTAAAATAAAGTTGATGGTTTTCAACATGCCTGGTTTTTAAGTTCTTAAAAAATGTTGTTTATTTTTACTAGTGAAAAAAACACTGTGTCAATTTTGACTAGAGGTGAGAAAACAACAGGACGTCAAATTTGAATTTAGGTAACAAGAAGAGGAACAGAGCTAATAGTGGCAGATAGGTTTCAAATAACCTACCTAAAAGAGCACATGTCACTCCGCTGTTCATGTCCTTACACTGGCTCTCAGTTACTGCTCGTATCAAATTTAGAACTCTGCTGCTCGCTTAAGAAAAACAGCGACAAAAACTTCTCCTCTAAACTCTATAATCCAGGTCTGCACTACCTCCCGCCCACTACGCTCTGCCAATGAAAGTCTGATCCAACCTTCACAACAGGATCCTAAGACGCTGACTAGACTCTTCTCCTCTGTCGCCCCCCGGTGGTGGAATGAACTTCCAAACTCCATTCAATCTGCAGAGTCCCTCTGCACCTTTAAGAAAAAGCTAAAGACCCAGCTCTTTCATGAATACCTACGACCTTCATGATGATGATGATGATGATGATGATGATGATGATGATGATGATGATGGTTTCGATATTATTGATGATGGTAATGACGATGGTTTTGTTTGATAACGATGACTTATAAGATGGTTTCTATACTGATTAGCGTTCCCAAGAACTGCCGTCGATGTTGTGCTTTGCCTCTGTGCACTTCCTGTCAGCACCTGTGTGTCCAATCAGACTCAAAGCTGATCGTTTGCACTTGCTGACATTGTTCCCTTTTTTCTAGATCCTTGCTTGTGTTGTACTTACTCTCTGATGTACGTCGCTTTGGATAAAAGTGAACTGTAGAAATATTGTTAATGTCATAGTGCAGACAGCTTCCTGATACAAACAGACCAATATCTTAAATGAATGTACTCTAAAACTGTCAACCTCATGTGCAAAAATACAATCGAAATTCTTCCCTACAAAACCCATAAACATGGTAAAAAAACATTGTGTAACCACAATCCTATAAAACACAAGGGACCAAACCCCAAGAGAATGATCCCCTTAAAAAAAGAAGGCAACAGTGTATTGATACAGCAACAGCATCAGGGGGACAAATTGCATCTGGATGCTTTATTGCTTGTCAGGACCCCAGTATCAGTAATAGGACATTAAACTGCCTCTCTGACACATTAGGCTGCACTTTGCTACTGTAATCTTGCTCACACAGCAAGCCCTGTGACAGGGCTATCTCTGTGTAGCACTCGTTTGTCATACAGGGAGAGATGCTGTTAAAAGGAATTGAACAGCAGCAATGAGCTTGAATGTAGAAGCAGGTTGTTTTTCTTGCAGAGATGTAGAAGTTAGGCACTGCAAGCTCGCAGGCGAGTCTCAGAGGGATACTTTCCTTACAAAATACTGTAAACACCTCTGTTTTCGCAAAAGTGTTTGATTCAGGAGATGAAACAATATAAAGGTTAAGTCCAGCACTCGTCCCATATAAAACACAGTACAGGGATAAAACAGAAAAATACCCTGACAACAGTTGAAGGCTAACTAGTCATCATTATGTTACTGTAATATAGTTTAACACTTTTACCTTATCTGTGGTGCAGGCAGCAGTGGTACAATTACCTGTATTCTTGTCATATGAAATTAATTAAATGCTGTGCAAAATAATGAGTCTTCATCATAAAACATGTTCATCCTCAGTTTAAAAGCTTACTTTTATACACTGCAATCAAAACTATGATCATCTATTCACTGTTTCTGTGAGTCATAATTAAGCTTAACAGTACTTAAAACCCCAGGTGCAGTGAATCTTCTAGAGTGAAACAAAAAAAGACATCCTATTCCCTTCCTCCCTGCAAACCCTATCTGCGCCTCAACAATGGGAGGGGCTTGTGACCGCAGAATGACCTGTGCAATAAAACTTTCTAAGAACGGGAGGGGCAAGCTGCTCAGAGGAGCAAAAAATATTCATTTTACTGAGTCCGCATTTTAACTTTCAACATATTTGGAGATTCCAATAGTTGTGGTCACAGCTTCCAGATGATATCATGGGAACATACGATTGGTTTTTCCATAAAATAGGTATTTTGGACACTTAAAGGACTCAGAAATACTATAGACAATACATGTAAATCCTTTTTGTTGTATCTAATTCCAGACTTTGCCAGATATTCTTTGTGTGTTTTGAATTAACATTCTTTTAGGTACTGTATTTGTGTTTAAGAATTGATAACAACAATCAGAGCTGCCTCAAACTCACAGCTCACTATGCACTCAGAAACTATGCTGCCGTTCAGTGAAATTAACAGGGCACATATGCATGTCTTCATGCTGTCTGAGCAAGGTTTACACCCCAGTGGGGCTGTTAGACATGATTCTTGCAATCTAACACCATGCTCTTAATTGCCTGTGATCATTTGCACGCACCATGCTGATATGTTCTGTTTTTACACAAGGTTGTAATGGGTCTTTACTCTCGGGGCACACATCCCTATAACATCCCAGACATGTTTATAGTGCTGAGCAGATTTGTGAGTGAATTCTCCAGCTAATGGAAAATTCAGTTTTCCCATTGTGACACATTTTTTATTATCGCCTCTTGTTAAGATTTTGTTAGCGCACCAAAATGTGTGGCGCTAATTAACTTAACAAGAGCTTTTGAAACAAACACTAATGGCTCAAATCAACTTGTTAACATGCCTGGAATTAAACACACCGATTTCAGCATTTCCATGGATTACCTAAGATATCCTGGAACATTTATCTGAGATAGCTGGTGAGGAGGTGTCATGTTGAAATTCAGCCCTTTAGCTTCTGGCACACCTCTCTGTCATCCTCATTTTCCTGTCTTTCCCCTTTTTCTTCCAAACCTTTTTAGACTTCAGTTGACCCAATTAGACAGAGACCAAGCACATTCGTAGAAAAAAAAAAAAAAAAAATGCCTTAGGCTAATCTTCTATCGCACAAGCAAAAGAGGACAATATTCTGACTGCTGATTTAGAAGTGGTGGGAAAAGTTGCTCATTATATCCAATGGGGTTAATTTTGTTTCAGAGAAAAGAGAAGAGAATGATTCAAGTGTCCTTTTTTTTTTTTGCTTTCTCATGGAATTGGATCTTTTTTTTGCATAATGCTAAGAGCAAGTATGAGGTGTGCATGGTTGGAGTTTCACTATGATGCTGTCGTTTATGTGTTTTTCTCGCCCTAAGTAGTAAAGTTGAAATGAAAAGTACCACAGTTGGAACATAACTTCTTCAAGGTATAGACACAAACAAGGCCAGGAGAACACTTCTACAGAAATCAAGTGGTTCCATTTATCCTTTTAAAAAGAAAGGAATTTATTTAAGTAAGAGCAATGGCCTTCACAAAAGACTAGAGTCATCTTCCAGCCATGAGAGGCTATACTGATTTCTTCTTTGATTATTAAAAAAACAAAAAAAAAAAAAGCAATTGTTACAGATTAAACATACTTGATGCTATATCACTTATTACCCAATTGTGGCTTGTCCACTTTTAACAACACACTAACTAAAAGAGAAATCCTTTCCTGCTTCTACGGGACGTGTGTTTGTTTTTAACAGGACCAATAAGCCACAACTTTTCCTTATAATATTTAATTTTCAAGATCCACTCATCAAAAGGATCAGTATTACCGGAGCAGAGAAAGAGGCAATCAGAAATTATAAAAAGGTATACATTATTTTGGAGCTTTAGTTGAGGTCTAACTGTATGGCTGCATTGCATATCTGCAAAAACCGCCAGGCCAAATGACTCACCTAATACATCTTGAGGTGAAAAAAGTTCATTAATACTGCTAATTTACTTTTGTTGAAAGACGTATGGTGGAGACTCCCTCTGCTGGGCCGGACTAGTACCTAATTGGGACAAGTATAAATGAGTCCCACCTGTGTATGTTTGAGAACATTGCCTGTTACACGCTGAAGAAGAGTGTCTGCTCGCAATGGCCGTGTGGCAATTAAAACACCATTTTGGAGTGCTGTCCTGTTTTTCTTGTTTGTACATTTTTTGGGGATTCAGCACTCAGTTGATTTACGTTGAAACGGATTTGAGCTTATTTTTTCTGCTATTATCAACTAATAAATCACATGACTGCAGCCACCTGTCTATCAAGGAGGCTGGGGGTGTTAATACGCAATATCCTCCTTCTCCATCCAGCCGGCGCTCTGTAATAATTGCTCAAAAAAAATGATAAGAAACATGCTTTCAATACAACGGGGATTTCCTTCAACTATACTGTCAATGAAAGGGAAACTTAGACACAGCCTGCACAAACGTTCTTCACATCATATGATTTTATATCGGATCAGAACTGAGACGAAGCTACACAACTATTTCTCCTTTTCACGCCCAAGATTTGACTGATGGTAACATCCGGATCAGTCTTATCTATTCCTCTGGGCTTTTGAACAACTCTAGGGAAATAATGCATTGTAGCATGTAATGTAGTGTAGTGACAAAAAAATGGGATTAAAATCACGGCTAGAGCTGGAATAAACAAAGTGTTTGCTTTGTGGTGCTCAATCTTTGTGTGCAACCCGGCGTTTGCTCTTAATCCAGAGGAGTTTGACGGGGGCAGGGCGGGATGAGCAGCGGACCTTTAAGGCAGAATAAACAGACACGCTGTCAGGGAAGCATTGGAGTAAAGGAGTGGCACTGATGTGAAAACTCTACGACAGCAGCGGGCTCCTAATAAAGACAAGTCAGGGTGGTACATGAAACATCTCAGGGGAGTCGTCAACCGTGTCAGTTCAAAATTGGAATAATAAATACTCTTAATCATCACCTTCATCTGCTTCTATCTTGTCATCTTATCTCGTATGTTTTATCCTCCACATAATCTTTATTTTCCTAACAACCTGTCAATGTTGTTTACTTTACTGCCACTTTTACTTTATGATTTACTTACTCAGTTTTTAGTTTTCTGTCATTCGTCCAGCCATCCCATCTTACAACCATTTCATTTTCTTTCTTCCTGCTCCATTTTCATTACCCTTTCTGTTTTCCATTTCTCCCTTCCACCTCCTCTCAACATCATCTTTCCTCATCTTACCGAGATCCACTTAAAGGCTTTATGTTGCTCTGCGGGAGAGGGTGATATCAATTCTTAAAAAAAAAAAAAAAAAACAAGACAAGACCAGACAAGAAAGAAAGAAAGAAAGAAAGAAAGAAAAAAGATTCTGTGCTGTGCCTCTTATTGGCCATCAACTGTAATGATGATAGGCTATAAGTATAGTCTTTTGACAGACAGACTGTCATCGGGGGGGAACTCTGCTATGAATGTCAACAAAGCCACAAACAGCCACAAGGGCACAGGGCTGCTATTGATACAGGGAATGCAACATGACAAATTTGCTAACATGAGATGCTTTTTGCAGAAAAATAAAAACCATGACACACACAGAAGTAAAAAAAAAAAAAAACAGCAACGTCAGGATTCAATTCAAATGCAGAATTCTGTTTTGACTTGACTTCCATACAGAAAAAAAAACAGCCCATCAATGTGTTTTCATCCACTAACTTTCTGTTACTTGACAGAGTTAGGTTCATGTAGGTAAACTGCTCGAGCCATTTTTCTGGACTGTTAAACAATCTAAGACGAACTGCACTTCTTTTTACATTTGGTTTGAGTATAACTTTTTCAGCTCAGCCCAGATTGGGATTTCTACTGTAGTTTGTAGTGAATATTGAAATGCAGATAAAAACAGGCTGTTGACAACAAGTAAATGAAAGGAGGAGAAACAATTTGAAGCAGAACTGGGACTAAAATGTTGGTATTTATCCTGTGAGCGATACAGATTCAGATTCAACGGGAGAGATTCCATCACATCGTTTTTCCATATGCCTGGTTGTTTTACCAACATAGCATTTAAACAGTCTTATGGATCAAGTATTAAATATTTTGATTTGACAAATATTTAATCTACTTTAGATTTGAAAAAGTAACCTTCGGATATTTAATGCATTTTAGATGTACCGTATCATTAACATATGGCTTGTTAGAAAATTTGAGTACATTTTCCTACCCTCTAAGATTAAAAAAGGGTATCAAATTAAACGCCCTGTGTCATGCTTCTTTCCCACTTCCAAGCTATAATCAAGTGACGGCACAGACGCATGCATGTGGATCCTTCAGCCCCTGAAAGAGAGGAATTTTGTTGCTAATGACGGAGGGAGTGTGGGAGAAAATAAGTTGGAGCAGGAGAGGTGGATATGGATGATGTGCATGATTATGCCACCGCGTGGGTTAAATGTGTCTCCTGGACCAGGTGTATATTTGTGCACATGTAGGTGGTGGTAATAATGTGCACATCAGTGTCATGGATCAGAGCGTGACTGTGTGTGTCTGAGCATGTATGATGAGCCTCAGGGACAGGGTTCACTTCCAATGTGCACTAGAAATCGGCTGCTTACTTGGTGGGATGCTTGTAGTCACTTAATGAGACAAATTGTCTTCAGCTCTTACCAACACACAGTCACTTTGTATCAAACAGACACAGGGTTGTTACCAGGGTACAGGACTACAATCATTACCAAACTGACAGAATAGGGGTGACAAAGAGGACAGAGTGTGTAGTGGTCAGAAATAAATGAACCTTCTTCTTCTCTGGATGGTTTGTAAGCGTGTCCATGCAAACGTATCGCTGCATGTTTGTGATGGGAGTGGGTGGACAAAATGACTGGGGGAGTGATTCCATTATGTTTTCAGTGTCACCTCTTTCTCATTTTAACTTCTTCTAGGTTTACTCTCACTGCAGTTTCAGAGAGACAGAAACATAATCAATACATATTTATTGGTCACATAAGAAACACTTTGCATGAGGTGTATCACAGTGCCTTGAATCATTTTCCATTGAGTACAAGAATAGGAAACAGGTTACCACACGTGCAGCTAATCATTCAGTTTATACTCTATTTTCTTTCAATTCGCAAACATAACCTCTCATCAGCTGTTAATATTTAAAAGCAGACAAGCAGCATGTCAAGAGTGCAAGAAAAAATGCACTTTCCTCTTCTCGATCAGTTTGCGCCTCTGTTGACTGTTTGCAGTTATGGCAGACTGCCACATCGACCTCTCGGGAGAGTCTACACTGTGCGGAGCAGATGTGTGTTTTATTGAATGTCAGAAAATGGACAAGAAGCAGCCGTAGCTGTTGTTGGGATTCCCTCTCAGGTAAACGTGGGAGTTAATGATCTGCAATGTAATGGTACATATTTTACAGATCTACTCTAAAGCTATTCCAAGCTTGAGCTGAGAAATTAATGGAAAGCAGCAGCAGTGGACCATCTAGTCTCGACATTTGACCTCCCCTGCAGAAGAACTGAAAGATATATTTCACAGAGATCAATAAAATGTCATCATTATCTGTCGGTGCTGCTCTCATCTCCGTCTTAACTACCCTGTCAGTGTGCTCTCTCTCTCTCTCTCTCTCTCTCTCTCTCTCTCTCTCTCTCTGTGAGTCATACGTTTGCAGAGCTCATATTGGCAGATTTAAATGATATCCAAACACAAGACACGTGTTAGTGAGGATGATGGAGAGGAATAGTTAGGCACTGGATCTGTATAAACATACATTGAAGAATTCTCCCCCTGCCTCAGCGTTCATTATATATTCTACAGATGATTCCCTTTCCCATGTCTGTTTTTATCCTCCCATTTCCTATCTTTGCCTCATCTCCCTCGTCAGCCATCCTCGTGTGCCTCACTTTGTCCTTTTCACTTCCTCTGAATAAAAAGAAAAACTCTGCGTAAATCAGAGCATGATCTGAATCAGGCAGGGGGGAAACACTGAGTCATAAACAGCCTCTCTCTATGCGTTCTTTCATTCATATCCAGACTTGCAACCTTCTGGCTCAAGAGAGATATTTGGGGATAGGGCGTGGGCGGAGGGCGGAAGAAGCATGAGGCGATGAGAAGAGGTGAAAAACAGGAGGTGTGCAGGAAAAAAAGGAGGGCTGAGGAGCATGTTTACCCCCCTCTGCACGTCTGAATCACACAGAAAAGGGAGCACTTCTATGGAGACAAGTAGAAATGGAAGAAATGATTGCAGAAAGGGTTTTTTATTGGGGGGGGGGGGGGATGCTGGGATCTCATTAGCGGGAATGGAAGGGAGGTGAGAAAGGCTCTGTCTGTCTGTCTGTTTGCCCCTAATTGAGGTTGGAAGGAGGGCAAGGTGGGAGAGCAGCAACACTCCCAAATAATCCTCCTCATGATAAATTTACAAGGCATCATTTTTCACGAGTGCTCGCGAGGGGATTTGAGATTCTGAGACGGAAAGACATGCAGCAACGTGAAACAGGAAGGGAGAGATAAATCTGCCTGTGAATCTTCCTGCAAGAGAGCTGTGATAATCTATGTTATGTGCCTGCACTTAATGTCAGTCCCAGATGCTTACTCCTAATTGGCCTAATCTGTTCTCCTCACAGTCGGTTATTTACACAGACTGATAAAAGACGCAGAACTTCCATTTCCAGAGGTACAAGAGTTAGCATCTGTTTGCTTTCATTTCTCTCAGAGAAATCAAGATGAAACCCCTCAACCACCTGTTTGACGGTTGAAATAATGAAATAAACTCAGCTAGCTCATCCCAGATAATCACGTAAATGTAAAGTAATTCTAACACCGAGGAGTAGACACTCACAAACGCCTTTATTATTGAGTAGCAACAGCCATAGAGGTGATTGATTCTCCTATAAAGTAGACTGTTTAAACACACAAAGCATATCAAATCACATAAATTAAAGTGTATCTAATCATTCCATGACGAATCTGATTATTTTGTTAGTTTTAATTGCCCGTGCAGCATTATGCAAATCTATCTCTCCGGGTACTAAGTGAAGCACACCAGATTCTAGAGAATATAATACCATTACTGTTTATCAGCTGGAGGCTATTTAGGGAACTTTAAAGTAGTATAATACATTATAAAGAGATGGGTATAAATGCTTCACTTACTCTTTTAAACTGCACTAGCCTTGGTGAAACAGTTATGATGAATTATAATGATGAATGGACTGACTGGCCAGTCACGGCCATAACCAGGATTTTATGAGGATATCTTCATGTTTTGGCCCCCGCCTGTGAATACTATAGCAGTGTAAGCGGTGCAAACAAACTAAGATTGTGCTCCATATAGAGTTCATGTTTTACTGGTTGGTCCAAACAACCAGACCAGACCAGCTCCACTCTCCTCTTTTTTTTTTTTTTTTTTAAATGGGACTGGGCCTCGTGGTGCATTTAAGTGACATCACACAGCATCAAATGGGAGCCAGATTTCTGTGTGTCAGGGTCAGAAGAGACGCAGTGGAAGCTTGTTTATTCATAATTGCTTTGTTTTATTACTTCTGTTTCTGTGCTGTCCTTGGGTTACTACAAAACACTTAATCGGAAAAGGAAATTGTGCTGACGGTTTCTACTTCTATCATCATTATTTATGAGGTTGATAAGGTTAAATGAGCAATGCCACAGGGGTTTTTTATTTTCAGTGTGTGCGACTAAAACGATGACTTTTGAAAAGGTTTGCCAATTCTGGCACCCAATGAATGAAAACTGAAAAAGAAAAAAAACAGAAGTCACATCTTGAAAGCCGTCACCTAATTACCAGTACAACAATAAAAGAATCACAACAATACAGGGACAGAATGAAATCAATGAACTTTTACAACAATGGTGTTTAGCTTGTGCAGGACAAAGGGCAGAGTATTTTTGCCTGAAGTGTTTTCTTTATTTTGTCACCAACTGCTGTCCGTCTCTTTACTCTATAACTGCTGTATTTCATATGCTTTTATTATTTCTCTACATATATTCATTTAACCTAGTACCCATATTATACCATCCATGCAGATGTGTCCTTGTTCCTATCTGATCTTACACTTTTTTTTCTGCACAGACGCTGGAGATTAATTTGTGACCGAGGTAAAAAATATAAACTTGAACTCATTCTTCTCTCTGGTCCTTGTTGTGCACCATGCAGGTACATGAGAAACACTCTTTTGAGTATTCTGCAAAGGCATACAGTCTCCAGAGAGGCTGGAGGATCACAAGTGTATATAAACATTACACATATTATACTACACATACATACAAAAGAGAGACTCTCATATATGAGCGCTCCATTTCATTCCCCGCTGACATGTTTGAATTGTGAAATATATATGATTGCCTGTAGTCTATGAGCTGGTAAACAGTTAAATTACCCCCTGAAGCCAAACGCAGTGTGTCACATTTGTAATTACTTGGAAGCATATTTCAACAAACACAAGGACTCAGCACAGAGCACGGTGAAGGAAATGAACTGTGTGAGAACAAAAAAAGCACTTCAGCTCATCTGTAAAAAAAAAAAAGAAAAGATACCTGAGCACTTTGTCTGGAAAGAAGTGCACCATACACTCACATTTTAGCTTCAGGAATTTATTTGTGGATATAAGGTGACACATGTTCTTCTAGTAGCATGGGCGGTTCTAGGCAGGGGCCAACAGGGGCCAGTGCCCCTGTAACTCTGAGCTTGGTCCCCCAAAAGGAAGAGCCTCCATAATAACACACACAGTATTTGACTCAACAACCGGCCTCACAATCTAGTTTTAAATACTGTTACTGAAACAAATATAAATCATGGTATTTAATGATGTGCGCTTTTATTTGGCATAATATATTTTTTAAAGCGATCATCTTTGTCTATTTTTCACCTGGGTTTAATGTTCCCCTCTGAAAAAACAACTGGCCCCAGTTCGGCCCCCTCAGTAAAAATGGTCTAGAACCACTGTCTAGTAGCTTTGATTTGTTAAAACCTTTCTCAGCTGGTTAAGATGGATCTCTAAAGAGGCAAAAAAAATATATACACACTTCCATAAACAAGCAATATCTCAGTCCTGTAATCTCCATATTGATTCACTGGTTTGAAAACTAAACAGCACTCTGAAGCTATGAATAAACTGATTGAAATTTAGATTGTTGATTCATTTCATGAAGATTCATTACTTAGCAACTCACATTATTTGTTCAATGTTGTATGACAACCAATTTGACTTTGGTATATCTCCTGGGGATGGCTGTTTATTGGATTTTCTATCTTTTTAAATACATTTGATGCTTTTATGCAGATAGGATCATGTTTTTTAATGGATCTAACCCCGAGTACAGGCAATATCTGAAACCTGTAGGGTACAGTTGTTGTCTAATAGGTCTTTCACACTGGCAGAAAACTCCTGATAAACTCCTTATAATTGCAGGAGGAGCTGTGTGTGTGTGTGTGTGTGTGTGAACGCAAACAGCTGAATTTTTCACTTGGACTTCACCCAGAGTTTCTCCGGTGAGCCCCCCTAGTATTTTTCTTGCAGCAAGTGAGCCTATGTGAGAACTACATGATATTATCCAGAGGATTCACCTCAAGCCAATGGGAGGGTGTGGTGACGTGTATATCCTGTGACTGCTGCATGGTGCATAAAGTGTATGCATGTAACTGCTACAATCTCTGTGCGTGTAATTAAACGCTGCATTACGTTTTCTGTTTGCTAGTGTGTTCTTCTAGCTCTTTTGTTGATATTTTAATTCTCTTGAACTACACATATAGCATTGATATAAAGGCAAATATTCTCATTATAGCTATGTATAGCAAACTGTTGCTTGCTTCGTCTGCCACTTGCGCATGTTTTTTTTTTTTTCTATGTGACGTCTTGCCTCAGGAGTTCCCACGCCCACCCCTGCCATCTAAAAAGGGACAGCCTCCCACTGTGAGGTGCATATGTGAACAGCCAGGTCAAGAGAATTTCTGGAACAGTCCTCCTGAAATGATCTAAATATTTTCAGGAGTCCTTATGTGAAAACAGCTTAAAAGTATTACATGGTCTTGAAAACTTTGGTGAATAGTATTAGTGTTTTAAAGTACTTCTATTTGTTTTCCAAATGTTTTATAGCAAGGTTAATAGTCTATAAATAGCATCAGTGAGGAAAAAGCTTGGAAAGCTTGGTTTGGGTCTTATTGCACTTACCATATGGAATGACTGTGGCAAAAATCCAGCGCAGACATGATCTGTCTGAAGAATTTCCTGGCCTCTTTAGGTGTTAACCTGCCTTTCTTCACCAAGTAGTCAAACAGCTCGCCACCAGACACATGTTCTAGAACAAGGTACCTGAGAGACGGAGAGGAGGACAGGAGTAAAGATACACACAAACAAAGGACAGATTACACTCATAGGGATGGAAACAAACACCTGTGTCCTGCAGTGAGTAGAAAGGGCCCTGAAGACAGTGAGAGACCTCAGAGGGCTGTAATAACTAGAGCATTATGGGATTGAGGGTCTTCCCTTAGGCATAACAAATTGAAAACAAAAACAAACACAGGATCAACAATCTGATCTCCCCAAACTCATATCCTGTTGACTGTTAGTTTTCCATGTCTTCATGAGTCAGCTGTCCCCTTGGAGACAGTGAAATACAATATGTGAAGGTCTTAAAATATACCTCTCATGAAGCATCTTAAGGATGATATTGTAGTATTTTGTTACAAAAAGACGGAGAGGTGTGTGTAAAGCTCTTAGACATATGGGATTTGGTAGTTTGTGTATCCCAGAACTGGCTTCGTAAAGCAAGAGAAGATAGAAGAAAGACATTGAAAAATCATCTTAAGATTCTTCTTTTACAGCCCCTCTTCAGCTGGCACTTTGAGTGTATGTGGCTTTGCTCGCAGTGGAGACAGTCTGCTCCGGAGCTCTTAGGGGACATTGAGGAGATAAATCTGATCTGACCTAGACCTAAAGCTGCATCTGTGGGCTAGAAGCCAGCGGTGCCCTGCCCCTGCTCCGTACCGGCCTGCTCGTTTATCCTGAACTGAAACTCCCTCCATCTTCACTAGGACAAATTGAAACTCAGACAGGCAGTGAAATACTCCTTCTACATCCTCTCTCGCTCGCTCTCTCTCTCTCTCTCTCTATGCTGTGGATGCAATGTGTGGGTACATGAATAAAACCCTTCAATTTGATTATCATGAAGCAATCATCTGATTACAATCAAATGATTTTGTATGTCGAACTACTCTGCTAATTAAAAATTATTGTCTAATATTCTTTTCAACTTTGAAGGAGCTCTTCCTTAGAGCTACAAAAAAAATGAGGTTGTTTTTTTAATTAAGAGAGAAGTAAAGTTTTCATGAAAAAGTAGAGGTGTGGAGTTTGAATTTTATAGGTTTCACAATGCAGTGAAAGTCTGATAAAGAAATTCTAACAAGTTGCATTACGGGAATTGTGAGCTCCAGCACATTTAGAGCCTGACCCACGCTCTGCTGAGGATATGTGGCACAGATTTGGACTAATCCTTTTTTTAATCCTTTTCTAGCAAGTACCCACACCTAATGGAAGTGCGATACTAAATCACTGGAGTATCACCACATTTTAACTGCCATCTATAGTCTACTCTCACATTATTTTCTAACTGGTAGCTGGAAAACTAAGAATAAGAGTTAAAAAAAAACGTCTTGCATTTATTTCTATCATGAGTTTGTGTCAAATTCATCAAAGTGTCAAACTCTGTAGACATTTTGAAGATTTAACAGTTACACTCATAATAACTCCATTACAAATCTAGTGTACCCATGTGCATTATGGTCTCGAAGAATATCAGACGTTTTCTCAGCACATATTTGTCATTCTCAGTGGCATAATTCATATTAACCTCATGATGTGATCATTCATTCATTTCTAGCAAGGAAATATCCATGAATAAAATATTGGTGGGCTATGTATCAAGCTAAATTCACTTCCCCTTCACCTCTTGTGCACGCGCACGCACACACACACACACACACACACACACACACACACACACACACACACACACACACACACACACACACACACACACACACACACACACACACACACACACACACACACACACACACACACACACACACACACACACACACACACACACTGAAGGAAACACACACACACACACACACACACACACACACACACACACACACACACACACAAACCATTTTGTATTAGGATCTGTGCCAGCAGCATAATAAATCTTGAAAGCTCTGGGACTGCTGGCTCAAAAGGTGCTGCATGTCTATCAATTATTGGATTTCAAGTGGAGATATCTGAGCAAGAATCTAAACAACATCAACTCTAAAAATTAAACCACAGGTTTTAGGCACAGAGTTTGCTCGAGTCAGTGGAGACACAAGCGTAAAAGCAATTTGTCTTCTGTGAGGCTACTAGTGACCAACTGTCAAACATGATGAAGCAATGGGCACCAAATGTGATTTTAATAATCCAATTATAGGATGAATCACAATATTCTGCTCTTCCTTTCATCTTAACGGATGTCATGTACAGTACTGCGTGTCCGATCCTATTTGGCCTGTTAGCTCAAGATGAGAACTAATTGAATCTAGTTGACAAACAGTCCTCTGTGGATCAAGAGGGAGACCATAAACTGCTGATGGGCTTGTCACTCACCACTGTTAAAGTTAGCTAATAGATTTATGTGTGTGCCTACACGTGCCTATGTGTGTACAAAGCCTCTGCAGCAGGCTAATACTGCTGCCACTCTCCATGGCTAATGTTTCTTAATGCATTGGTGTTGGCTCTCTGATAAGCGTGTCATGGTGTTTACATTACGGAGACTTCCTCTCCCTATTAGCAGTCCCCTGGCGTGCACGACCAAATTAAATGCTTCATGCCAATACAAATGGAGCATACGCCTCCTAAGGCTATCACTGTTAGCCTCCTATCATAATACACCAATCAAAACTACTCTGTAGGCCAGTATGATGATCTAAATACAGCCCTGGCACCCAACAGTTGGAAACACTTGTGAGTTATTTAGCAATCTTACAGTTATTTATTGTGTGCTATATCTCTTTCTTTCAACCAAAGCTGGGCCACAATCCACATGTGATACTTACAAGTATTTTTTATTTTCGTAGACATCGTGTAGCTTTAAAACATGCGGGTGTTCTATGAGCTTCAAGATAGCTATTTCTCGCTCCACCTGTGAAAAAGAGGGACAGGCAGAGAAAAAGAGAGGGAGACAAAGGGACACAAAAAGAGATGTTATTATATCATCAACACAGTTATGTTCCTAAAAGCACTCCAGGACAAATTGTCCTGATGTGCCCTCTTCAACTGGAACTTTCCTCTCACTGCAGTCAAACCTGAAGGACCAAGGAGACAAAAAAATACCTGTGATGAGTTCTTATCAATCACTTCTTCTTTTTTTCTTGATGTTACCTGTGACGGTCATTGTTGGAGAGACAAATCTGAGAGGAAGCAATATGTAATAACAATGCACACCACCTGCACAAGGGCTTAAGAGGGAAACCAAGGAGAGGAGCTGACTGGCACTTTCTCCTGGCAGAGAGGACAGAGATAAGCTTTGACCACACTCTGCTTGGCATCCAGGCCAGTGAGCGCTGCTATCTCGGGTAGAAAATATTGTTTGCTTCAAAAAGAAAGAAAGAAAAAAACCGAAGGAGAACAGGTTGTGTTTGTCTTATCTTACAAAAAAATGTGTCTTCTGCTCTGTCACAAAACAAGCCTCACTGTATACTTTGCAAGCGCATTTCATAATCCTGTGGTTTTTGCCTAAGGTGAACATAAATCAGCTTGGCGAGACAAGAAACATGAAGGAAAAAAAACGCCGTCAGAGTGAGACATCCCACATTTGAGCATTTCTGTCCACTAGGAGTACAGCCTTTGGGTGAATTGGGGTCAGCATGTCCACTCAGGTACATCAAAGTCTCCCAGAGGAGGATTTTTTTTTTCCTAGATGGTGACTGCTCACATAAAACTATTTCTAGCAGAAGAGGAAGGCTGAATCCACACAAGTTTCAAAGTTCTTTTTTTTTTTTATTGCTTATGGAGCTACTGAGAGACATGTCAAATGTGAGACCGGTGAGAGCTGAAATTCACCAAAATCGAGCAGATCAGTTTGGATTTGTGTCAGCGTCTCCGGAGCTTGTAGTCAGCATGTATAGTTGCGACTGAAAATCAGCATGGAGCCCGTTCTAACAGAACCCGCTGCTAATCTTCAGCCCCCTGTGCTCCACTCCTGCACCGCTCTCACTTATCTGCTCATCCTTCTCCTCCACCTTTTTTGTTCATCCTCTCCTCCACCACTCAGTGCCTAGCTTTGAATGACAATGATGGAGATGAAAGGACAGTGTGAGATAAAGGCTCCTCTGCCTCATCTCAATCTCATCAAAGTCAGTTTCACTTTGTCACTCGCCTGTGACAGCCTTCATGCTGCTTTAGTGTCACAATCATCGTGACTTAGCTTTATGAACACTCGTGTGGAATAAAGTCAGAGCTCTGATCCGTCAGCTAACTATGTTTTTGTTAAACTCCCATAAAGATGTTTGCTTGACTGCATGTGTATAAAATCAGGTTCCTCCCCCTTAATTGTGCTCTAACATTGTTTTTCTGCTGTTCTATTAACGATAACTGTCAGCTGAGGTATGCATTGTACCCTATCTATAATTATTTTCTGCCAAAACAGCAGCGTTCCTGTCTTCACTCCTTATCAAAGTAACATGTTGCAGTGTGGATGATAAAACCCTGCTGAATAAGCTTACTTTTAGCTTCTGAAGTGGAAAATCTAATGCAGGGCAACTTCTCCTGAAGCTTCAGCCAGGAAAAAAGTCATGAGAGAATATACAGCAAGGCACACAGCTTGTCTTAAAAGGGTAGAGTGGTAAATAGCATTAGCATGGAGTATCAGTGGGAGTAATGGCTAGGCTAATCAGGGCTAATCCAGAGACTAATGAGCGCTATCAGCACTGTTACACCCTGCCACTGTCTCACCTGAGGCTAAGGTGCGTTGTTAAGAATGAGCCCATGGAGGCTAGCTAGCTAGCTGGCAGCAGGGCTCCCCGCAGAGAGACTAATGCTGCCCAGGACTCAGCGAGAGATGAGCTGTCGAAATGCTACAGAGCCAGCAGCTGGCTTCTTAAGCTTCCTCTAAGCGTCTCCTTTCAGTTAATTGAAATAAGAGAAATGAGGCTTAATGTGAAGTCTTAACTGTACAACTGACTGCTTATTGCAAGATTAGCAGTTGATTTACACACTAATGTAAGTATATGAAGGAACTCTTGCTCTTTCTAGCATTAAACAGTGTTACAGTTTCATTTAATAGCCCACTATTATCATTTGCACAACACTGGCATCCACCTTTCTAAATGTCTTCTGTTGGTGGATTATTACAACTACTACTATATTTTAAAGGCCTACACACTGACAACAACTGCTCTATCACTCCGTAACACACACATCCAACAATTCATGCTAGCGTCAATGCCAGGTGGTCGTCGTCTTTCTGGACCTGCCTCTTGTACATGGCTTCACACTCTCTCATTAAGTTTCACATCTAGGAGTGTAGACAGTTCTCTCAAAGGCACTTCATTAAACCTTTATTAACAGGCGCTTGGACGCCAGTCACCCAAAACCACACATATACAGATACACATACAGACAGGTGGACAGGTGGTCAGATGAACACACACCTTCTCTTTTTGTGGTCATAGGGAAACTGTCTGTTCAACAGGTCAGTATGGAGCCAATTGTCTTGTTTTTTATAAAACCTAAAACAGTTACATTACAAAAAAAAGAGCCAGAGGTTGAACACGAGTACAAGACTGACACTAATCCAAATTGGCTATTGGACAGGAGCAGATAATTTGTCTTGTAAAGTAGCTACAGTAGTTATCTTGCAGAGTGGACATCATTAGCGGACGTTTTCAGAACCGGAGCCTAAGTGTGGACGAGGAGATTGGCAAGGCTTTGCCCTTTTCCTGACAAAATAAATATATATATACAGTACAGACCAAAAGTTTGGACACACCTTCTCATTCAATGAGTGTCCTTTCTTTTCATGACTATTGACATTGTAGATTCACACTGAAGGCATCAAAACTATGAATTAACACATGTGGAAATATATACTTAACAAAAAAGTGTAAAACAACTGAAAATACGCCTTATATTCTAGTTTCTTCAAAGTAGCCACCTTTTGCTCTGATTACTGCTTTGCACACACTCTGCATTCTCTTGATGAGCTTCAAGAGGTAGTCACCTGAAATGGTTTTCACTTCACAGGTGTGCCCTGTCAGGTTCAATAAGTGGGATTTCTTGCCTTATAAATGGGGTTGGGACCATCAGTTGTGTTGTGCAGAAGTCAGGTGGATACACAGCTGATAGTCCCACTGAATAGACTGTTAGAATTTGTATTATGGCAAGAAAAAAGCAGCTAAGTAAAGAAAAACGAGTGGCCATCATTACTTCAAGAAATGAAGGTCAGTCAGTCCGAAAAATTGGGGAAACTTTGAAAGTGTCCCCAAGTGCAGTCGCAAAAACCATCAAACGCTACAAAGAAACTGGCTCACATGAGGACCGCCCCAGGAAAGGAAGACCAAGAGTCACCTCTGCTGCGGAGGATAAGTTCATCCGAGTCACCAGCCTCAGAAATCGCAGGTTAACAGCAGCTCAGATTAGAGACCAGGTCAATGCCACACAGAGTTCTAGCAGCAGACACATCTCTAGAACAACTGTTAAGAGGAGACTGTGTGAATCAGGCCTTCATGGTAGAATAGCTGCTAGGAAACCACTGCTAAGGACAGGCAACAAGCAGAAGAGACTTGTTTGGGCTAAAGAACACAAGGAATGGACATTAGACCAGTGGAAATCTGTGCTTTGGTCTGATGAGTCCAAATTTGAGATCTTTGGTTCCAACCACCGTGTCTTTGTGCGACGCAGAAAAGGTGAACGGATGGACTCTACATGCCTGGTTCCCACCGTGAAGCATGGAGGAGGAGGTGTGATGGTTTGGGGGTGCTTTGCTGGTGACACTGTTGGGGATTTATTCAAAATTGAAGGCATACTGAACCAGCATGGCTACCACAGCATCTTGCAGCGGCATGCTATTCCATCCGGTTTGCGTTTAGTTGGACCATCATTTATTTTTCAACAGGACAATGACCCCAAACACACCTCCAGGCTGTGTAAGGGCTATTTGACCAAGAAGGAGAGTGATGGGGTGCTGCGCCAGATGACCTGGCCTCCACAGTCACCGGACCTGAACCCAATCGAGATGGTTTGGGGTGAGCTGGACCGCAGAGTGAAGGCAAAAGGGCCAACAAGTGCTAAGCATCTCTGGGAACTCCTTCAAGACTGTTGGAAGACCATTTCAGGTGACTACCTCTTGAAGCTCATCAAGAGAATGCCAAGAGTGTGCAAAGCAGTAATCAAAGCAAAAGGTGGCTACTTTGAAGAACCTAGAATATAAGACATATTTTCAGTTGTTTCACACTTTTTTGTTAAGTATATAATTCCACATGTGTTAATTCATAGTTTTGATGCCTTCAGTGTGAATCTACAATTTTCATAGTCATGAAAATAAAGAAAACTCTTTGAATGAGAAGGTGTGTCCAAACTTTTGGTCTGTACTGTATATATACCTGGTTGCAAAGAAAATAAAATAACAGAAAACATAAAGCTGTGAGATGAATATTAAGGTTATGTTATTACAAGGTTCCACAAAACTGTATATTAATCTTTCATATTCAAAGCTGAAGCATAGTTTTCCTCACTCTGAAATATAAATTTGATGATGTGTATTTGAAAGTATGTCAAATGTTATTGATAACCTGTAATTATTGCGTAATTTGAAGGTGCAGATGGCAATTTGTTATAGAGAAGTGAAACAAGACGATGTGAAACGACTGGAGCTCAGACGAATGATGCAAAGTTGTCACTGTTGCTCAGACGTGTCATGAGAGCCAGTTTAGCATATAGCTCCATCAGCTTGCTATTGATTCTATAAATTACAGGTCTGGATCTGAATGGCGGAATGGACGAGCAAACAAGTGACTGGTGACATCAATAGTTCCATCACCGTGGCTAAGAGTCCAGTAATAGAGGACAGCGGATCAGAGACAGAGACAGGCAACAACAAAGACGCACAGAGATTAGATTCATGTCACACATGTCACAAAGAAACCAGCCCCAAAATCCCACAGGGGAAAATATTGGATCACAGGCCCTGTCATCTCTCACTCTCCACTTATTGCATCTCCCATATCTTTTTTTCTTGCCTTTCTCTTTTTTCCCCCTCTCATGCACATGGAAAACACAGACATTTCTGTCACCTCCCCCAGGCGAGCGGGTGAATGGTCCCTTGATACTGAGATCTAAGGATCAAAGTCAACAGGGCAGCCATGTGTGTCAGATATATAAAAAAAAAAAAAAATGGGGGTGATGGCTATGCTAACATGGGCGGTGCATGCAAGAGCCGGATGCTGAATGGATAGAAAAACTAGACTGGAAGGATGGTTTAACGAGAGAGGGATGAAGAATAAGCCATGTAATTCTCTATAATGGAGAAGACTAAGAGAGAAATGTAGAAGAGCCAGTGCCAGTACCAGCTCGTCGTCCCCCCCCCCCCCCCCCCCCCCGAGTGTTGCAGGCTTGCAGCCTCTTTTGTTGCTAATTAACACTACACGGGGAAAGGATAACCTTTTAAGCAGTGGCGTGCCCACGGAGAGGGAAATGATAACAGCTAAGGTGAAGAGACAGTAATGTGAGGAGCTAAAAGCATGTGCCAATCAGGGAAATAAGAGACAATTCCACCTCCGTGGCTTTGCTTTAGCTCAAAGATAAAAAGCTTCTGATTCAACATTTGAATGTGTAAATTGATCAAATGTTTGTTTAAATGGCTCATTGTATTTATGGGTGGTGAATTACTGTATAACTTTTCACTGTCTTTTGAATGTGCACTTCTATGTACTATACATTTTTATATTTTTCCACCTACTTTTGGAATGTCAACTTTCAAAACTATAAAGTTGTCAAACTTAAGAAACCCTTTGTACAATTTTGAAAAAGGCCCCTCTTTTTTCCAGAGCACAACTGAACTTAATTTGACAATATGATTAAGCCCTTTTCCTAACTTCTATTATTCATGCTACTTTCATTTGTTTGATTTGGTCTTAAGCAAACTAAAACTCTTTTTAAATTTGCAGGGAGAAGGGTGTAGGAGGAACATACTGTACATTAGATGACATATGGGTGACGGAGTAGTCAGGTATCTGATGGTGTGACACCCAGAGAGAGAGGGGGAGGTGGGTCCAACTGTCAGTGAGCAGAATGGGAGGAGACAGCCCAGTTTGGCTTCTGGCTCATCGTCCATTCATACATGTGACATGTGGACACTTTAACGCATGATGCACACACACTGTACACACATGCGACTGATCCCGGCAAGTCAACAGCCACCTTCATCCACCCATCCATCCATTCGTTCATCCATATGTTAGTCAGTGAGCCCATAGGGAAGAATCAGTGCTTTCTGCCAGGAGCAGAGGGCAGCCAAGCTGGTGTGTATGCATACATTTTGTGTATTGTGTATGAGCTTACACATGCATATTAGTGGCGTTAGAGTGCAGTTTGTCCGTCTTTGCAACCATGAGGGGAAGGACATTCTGTCTCAAGGTCAAAAAGACACACAAAGGCAACTCCTCCCACCATGGGAGAGAAAAGTCTCTCCCATGGTGTGCATTTGCACTTTTCCGTTTACTTTAAGTGCAGGGCATGGCTCTACCTTCAAAATGACATTAACATGTGTTCATGGGAGGAACTGCTTATCAAAAATTGGTTTAGAAATTGACAGAGACAAGGCTCGGAACGATGGATTTAAATGTATGTGTTGTAGGAGCGTGTGTGTGTTATCTTCCCCTTCTGAGCTTTTTCCCACCGAGAGCTAAACAAAATAAAATCATATTTGTTTGATTCCATTCCAGTCAAAGTCGTTGAACTGAATAAAAAAATAATCTCCCTTTTACTTTCATCTCTCTCTGTTTATCGCTTTTCCCTTCACCCTGTGGACCTCACAAAATGCACACATGCATGTGCGCAGACGGCAACACACAAGGACACACAGTGAGCGCAGCAGGGTTTTCTGATAATCACTGTATCAGTCATCCTTTGTGAAAAAGGAGGTAAATTCCCCACACGGGGGAGTTTGATCAATGCCAGAGACATGTAAATCGATGTGGACATAGTCTCTGCTAGCTTGCTAGTTCTTATCCTTTATCCATCTCACACCTTTTCAAATCGTACTCATTACCCTTCCCCTCCAAGAGCAATTCTGACACTCCTCCTCCTCTTCTACCTTCTCCTCTATCCTTCATTTATTCTCCATTTCTCTCATTCTTTCTCTCTAATCATGTCTGTGATGTGTGCCGATGCTGGCGATATATCCATCAGGCTGCCACTTAGACCAGTGGCAGGACACATCACTTCACACTAGCAGACACAACCCTGGATAACCTTGGTCATAATGGCAGAGGTTCTCCACACCTAGAGGTCAAATGTCATAATCATGAACATCTTCAAACTTACTACATCGGTTGATGGGTAGGTTGGAGTGGGATGGGTGTGAGTGCTTGTGATAACCATCTGCAGGATGAGTGATTTATCAGTGACAGGCAGGCAGTGCAGCCCTTTTGGCAGCCATGTTTTTGTGTCGGCAGTCTGAAGTGTTTTTTTGTGAACTTGTCCATATTGTCACTCAGTCCCAAAGCGAGAGATATTTTTAAAAAACCAGGATTGTTAAGGTGACCTTGGACTGTGTGGAGATGTGAAATGTAGATTAATGAACTGGTTTTGACAGACAGACAGAGAGTGTGAACAAATGTGACAATGAGATGTGAAGGTCATGAATCAGTAATTAAGGTGTTAATCTAATAAACCAACAGAAGCTTTAATTTGCAGGTGAGGTATATGGAATAATTTCTTTAGCGGAACACAGGAAGATTAAATTAGATCCTCTAGGGATGCAGGAGACATTTTTATTAAATTCCATTTTCCGCTTAATCTCGCACAAAGACTTTCTCTTTTTTTTACACAAACTTAAATTAAAATGCCTATGAAGCAAATGTGTGTGATTTACATATTGCAGTCTTCATTCATAATGAATCAATGCAGACCACAGCATCTCTAAAGAAGATAACAAAGTTAAGAGAAAGACTGAATAAAAAATATGCTACAGTATCCACATTGTGAAAAGTTCTGTTAAATTATAAAGTAAAGGAACCTTTTCATAGGTTGTTTGTTAAGTGGATACAGGCAGGTATGCTGGTAAGTGAACAACACTGCTGCTGCTGCTGCTTTTAAAGTTTTCTATCAACAACTTCAACAAGGAAAGTTGAGTAATGAGCAGGTAATGAAGATGATTTAGTGCAATAATTCAGGTGGACAGCAGTGATTAGCCAACAGTAATTCACTCATTCAGCTAATTATGTCCACATATGAATACACGGCCTGTTCATTGACACATGAGCATGTCAATAGTTAGCCAGGAGGAGGCGTCAATACTGGACAGACAAAAGGTCAGCAGGTAAAACTGGTCAACTAGAAAAAACAAACAAATTAGCTTGAAACTTTGCAATTAAGTTCAACAAAAGCTCCAATAAGGTCACTTCGGAAGACTGAAAGTTACAAGTGGGGGATTGTACAGGGTTTTTTACATATCCAAAGATTGATTTTTTTTTATTGGTTTTAGTACAACAAGTAGCAAGTAGCAAGTTCCTGTAACTTCCGTAGTTGTTAATTAGGTCTGACAATGAGTGTTACATAAAAAGCAAAGTCTTTGTGCACTGTATGAATAAAGTCTAAATGTACCCTAAGAACAGAAAACCACACATGCAAAAACATACATTCCCTGTATGTATTTAAGCGCTGTGGGGTATGTATTGTGTGTTTAAAAAAAAAAGCAAGAGGGAGAAAATATATTCTTGAGCGTGTGTTAGCACAACAGAGTCATTAGCACAAAAAAAAAACACCACAGAGATGATCGTGCTTTAGATGTTCAACACAGTGACTGCAAAATCCCAAACATGCACCAGGATCCGTCCCCATCGCAGTAACTCTACCAAGCATGAGCATATCAGCCTGTTTATTTGCATCATATAAAAGAGGTGAATTTATGCTTGATAACAAACTAATGTAGCGAGTGAAGGTCGAGCCTTGAGAGAGCTGATTAACAGCACTGCTACATTTTTTTAAAATAAACAGGGGTTGCACAAATGCAAATCTAATTTTGCAGCATGACTGTCCTTGTTTGAGGAAGAACATTGGGGGTTTTGGTATTCATCTCCCTTGTAGGTGTGATATAATCTTTAACTCTAAAATAATTACATCTTACAGAAAATCTCTTCTTCTTTTATTTAATAGAAACTTCAGTTCAATGGAATACCCAGACATGTGTCACAGTACTTTTTCATTTACAGTTAAAACATAATGTGAGATGCCTTTGCACTAGTTTGACTTAGTATAAGTTACATTTAAATCACAATGTGATCACTGTACTGTTTATACAGCTCTTTAAAACCACACTTTCCTGGCACCTTCATCATGTGTGCGCTTGTTTTATATACCCTTGTTGAGGACAGACTACTTTCTTCTTCAAGTTTGTGTGTGTGTGTGTGTGTGTGTGTGTGTGTGTGTGTGTGTGTGTGTGTGTGTCTTTAAGTTGGTAAGTAGCATTGTTGGCAGTGCTCTTTGTGACATGCTAGTCCACAAGCTGTGATTCACCCCTGAACCCTGCCTGCTTGATGTGAGACTGTTTCAGACCAGATCCTGCAGCGAGAAGACACACAGACACACAGAACCCTGAGGGGGGGATTCTGTGTATATGTATGGGTTCGTGTGTAAGCAGGAGGGTACACCACTATGTCTTTGTCGACTCTAAGCAACTAGACAGTGGTCATGGAGCTGTCATTCATGCTGTCATTTATGGTAAGTGTGACTTCAACACAGATGCACCCAAACTAGTGCACAGCCATATATACAGTCAGTAGAGGCAGTTACAGTGATGGCATGGAGGATGAAGAGACATATCACAGCAGCATTGCTGTTGCCAGTGGGATGACAGTTGTCACAGACTGTGACATGCTTCATTGTCCATCAGTTACACCTCTGCAAAGCTCTACTACAAATCCACATACAACTTGTGCAAACACACACATCTACTTGTTTTCAGATTCCTCGACCATTTACAGCAACAGATTTTTTTTTTCTTTTGCTACTTCATATGCATTTATCGGTGTTAATGGAGACAATAGCAAAGTGCTGCAGGCTCATATATCACATAAAGAGAGGGAACCTGACAATAAACTGCAGAAAAATATCACTCACAAACACACAATAATAGGCAACATGCTTTTGTCTTTGAACTGAAGCAGTGTGCTACAAAAACAGATGACAACGACACATGACAAAGTAAAAAAGGGAGTAGACTTGTCCTCTCGAGAGAAAATGATGAACCTGTTCAATTATCGGTCCCTACTCAAACAAGACAGATAAAAGACGATCACAATACCCATAGGCTGGGAAGAAACACTCCCAAAATACACTCCAGTGGGCTCACAGGTAGTAAAAGGAGGTAAGAAATCCCAGCGCAAAACAAAGAAATAGACAAAGGCGTAAAAAATAAACACAACTTAAAGGGAAGTTTGATCTCCCCATGAAACCACCACTCAAAACTCAAGGTTCGATGAATTGGATAAGATGTGCCCTGCACTCACAAAGGAAAAAGCAGCGCCAAAGCGAATCCAAATGAAAAAAGAAAATGAAACGGTCTCATCTATCTGACAACACAGCTGCTTCACGCCTTTGAAGAGAAGAAACAAAAGCCATCGGTTTAGACTTCTGTCTGTCTCCTGTCGAGCTCAATGGGGGAGCCAGCTACATCTTGTGCGCCGCTATCATCCATTTCATTATTTCATCTGTTCTCAATCTCTGTTTTATCTCGATAAGACATGAGAGGTGAAATCAGTCAAACACTACGATGAGCTCTGTCACAGCAGGACTAATGCTTTCACACGTCTCTCTGCAGGATGTGTTGCATCCCAACGTACCGGGCAGAACTGTGTACAAGGCAGCGCTTGGAGTCTTCGGTCAATGTGAATTCAGCATGAAACATAATGTGACACAGGTAGGGTTGAACGCTAACATTTCTTCATAAATCCCCAAACATTGTGCATGGTATGTAAAATGTGTTCCTCAATTCTCTTACAGCAGAGCTTCATCCACACTCTATACAAACTAAGAAAAAAGTGAAAACACATTGATTTAAGAGAGGTGACGGGAGACCAAATAAGGATGCCGACTGTTAAGTGACCTTCATTGACTGATAACAGACAGAGGGCTTTGTTAGGCCCTACTGGCTCAGAATAATTCATATTTATATAAATGTTTCTCAACAAAGCCATGGCAGGGAGAAACAGCTGATAACAGAAGGGTTACATCTTGGTTATTAATTTTTTTTTCAGGAAGAAATAATGGGTCAAGATATGCACTTTCTAAACTTTCTGATGGTTGTGTCCTGTAAGATATCTATAACCTTCTTTCAAGATGTCTAATATTTGCATGCACTAAAACGAAATACAAATTTTCAACATTTTATTGCTAAAAATGTAATTAACCCACCTTTATAAATCTCTGATAGACTCAGCAAATGGAGAAACAGAGTTTGTAATTCCACAGTTTTTCTCTGCAGTCGGCCTGCTACGATCAAACTGTGTTCTAAGCCCTGGCTTCTGGCTCAGCACCATATAAAGCTGATGGATCAACGTGCAGGGGCACAACATATGAAACCCATTTATTTCCAGCAGTGTCTGTTTTGTCTCTGCGGCAGCACCAACACATGCACGCAAGGACACGCACACAAACACATATGCACACAATATAAAGCTAAAGAGGGCTGCGTGTACGTGGGACATTTCTATATCAAACCCACTCGCGGCACAACAGGGACGGGAGAGAATGGCCAATCTATAATCATTAGGAGGGGAAGAGTAGAGATGGCGGAGAAAGAAAGCTACAGTGCTGTCAGCGAGGTGTCGGGATAACAAGATTAGACCTCGTGTGATTCATCTGTGGCCATGGCATCCTGCTCCTCACCCACCCACTATACCATCTCTGTCTGCTTTTGTACCCATCCTTTATTTCGGTCATGTCTTTGTACTTTTTAGTCCTAAATTCTTATTTTAGAAGCTTTGCATTTAAAAAAAACTTTGTTGCAATTGTGATGTACAGATATCACCGACTACTTCCTTTAACTTGATGTTGTGTAATGGTTCAAATGTAAGGCTTTAAGTCCATACAAGGGGCGTATAGGTACTTAGTTTTCATACAGGACAACACACATTTCATCAGTACTCGACTTTTAAGTGAATGATAAAAAAGTATTGATAAATAGATCCTTATCCTAAAACATCTTCCTCTTGAAAGAAATGTCACTATTTCACCGATACATCTAGTAAGTCTGACAAAACTGCTGTGTTGCCATCTTATGCTATGTGCATTATTAATGTTATAACATATCAATACAGATACTGTGAAGCATCTCCACCTCCAACCACCATGTCATTAAACACCACTTACATACCATCTTTCTGTTCTATGCTATTGATGCTCTTTGCGTTTTCATTGACAGTCATTTTTAAACATCAATTTAATTTTTTGTAGTCTACATATTTATTGTAAATGTTAGGGCTGTGGATTTGAAACAATCTGGGAATATGATACCGATACAAACAATACAATAGGATATGATAAAATATGATCATACGATACAAAGCGATACACTACGGTTCCATAAGATCCCTTACAGCACCATGTGATACGTTACTGTACATTATGATATGACACAGTATCAGACTTTTTTTGTCAGTACAGTAAAATAAGATAGAACAAAATAAGATACAATACAATATGATACATATTATAGATATTTGGGTCATGATAAACAATATTGCAAAATATTGCATAATTGTAAGCGATGCAATACATAGCATCTGGTGCTTGTGTCATCGGCCTGTTTTTTTACGTGTTTACTCGATGGATATCTGATTCTTTCTTTACGTCTCAGTTGACTTTGTCACATTGTTGTCAAAGAGTCAAACAGCAACAGATAGATGACAACACTCCTATCGTTCAATCAGGAGGTTAAAACAACATAATTAATGAACCATTACCATAGATATTTGAATGTAATAACCAACACATATCACATAACAGAATATTGCCATATGACAGTGTATTCATCTCTTTTACAACCTGAGGAAATATGTGTCAAGTCTGACATAAATGCACCATCTGAGTTAAAAACAATAGCCGCTAAAGTGTAGACAGTCAAATTAAGTTCCTAAAGTTCATACTGTTTTGTCTATATATTTCAGGACATCTGCAGTAATGCAGCTGTCTATCCTGGCTGCTGCAATGCTTTGTTGTTCTCAGCCTTTACATGCCGTGTCCTTACCATAGCGCTTCAATTACTTGCTTCAGGGGGCAATTATACTGCAGGCCTCTCTATTTCCAAACTCAATGTCGCACTTTCGCTTTCACACACATTCTGCAATGTAAAGGCTGACATCAAGGACAGAGCAAGATAACCACAAGTAACCTTGCACAAGCTAAAAAAATCAAAAAATCAAAAAATCAAAAACAGCATAGCCATGAAGAAATATCTACTTCACAAGGCAGCAAATTCCAAAGAGTTTTAACTGCATGTTCACCATCCTTTCTAACCCTCCAAACACACTTTCCTCCCCTCTATCAGCTAGCATCCTGCACTTCCTCCCTCCCTCTCCCTCTATTCCTCTCTTTTTGGGCTCGGGGACAGTGGAGTGACTTTGAAGTTGTGATGCTTCAGGAGGAGAGCGAGTCACTCTAACTAATTAGTCAGCCTCACAGCATAAGCCACCACCGCAGCTCCCCGGCTCAGAGGAGGAAACAGAGCAGGCATCTTACAGCAACCACCAACTGCTGCGTGCTAAAGATACCCTCCTCCCTTTGCTAGTTGTTAGCGCTAGCAGCTAGCAACAATTTCACTCACCCTGAGACTAAACTGTGGATTAGTGGAGTTGCTCCACTCAGCATAATGATCAGTAATACACTGTGAAAAGTAGTACAGTGAATCCTCTGCTCTCGGGGAAAGCTTGTCAGACCAAATGTTGACTGCAGTGTTGAGATTCCACACTAAGTCTTTTTTTTTTTTTTACCATGTCAGCATCATCAATATGACTACAACTTTGAGAATATGTGCTTGGTAGCATTGCAATGACTGACTCAAAGTGTTTCAGAGCTCAGGGGTAAGTGTACGAAAGGCTTTAGGCAGAGGGAGTAACGGATGCTATAATAATCTGATAAAAGTAACACAAGTGCAGGGGAAAGACAAAATTATACACCTAATTCATGAAAGTAACCGAATGAACATAAGGTAGGTACATAGGCACTTTTGCTATTTTACAAGTAACGTGTAACCCTTTTAGGCAAATTTGCATTGAAGAAAAAGTTTCAAAATAGTTTACTTCTAGTCAGTTTTACTAAAATGTCTTCCTTGTTTAGACTTTTAGAAATGAGCTTCTTCTTCTTGTACAAAGATAAAACATTCATATTTACAATATTCATGTGTGCATTGCTGAGAAAATGTGTTGTTTTGGCAATGATACCACAAACCTGGCATCATACTCACAAAAGTATTTTAGATGTACACCCAGCTCTGCTTTTCAGTTTTACATAATCCTTTGTGTTTTGACCCCATTTTATTTCTCATAATTCTCACGACAGCAGCATTTATACTGTAGCTTCATTATTTTTGAGAGCGTGCAAACATCCAATGAATTTTAGGAATAAAATGGTTCATCCTGCACTTTGGCCTTCTTATGGTGAAAGGCTGCTAAACATAATTCTCATAATATTTACTTCACTCACTGTTCTATGTGATCATATATATGGCCAAGATTCAGCCGTTCCCTATGCGTGAATGTCACATTGCTAGTTTGATTAAAAAAAACCTCACTCCTGACAGGAAATGTGTGTAGTTGTGGTGTACCTACTAAAGCGTCTGTGTTATCTTGTCCCAGCAGGGCTTCTCACAGCATGTCCACCTCTCTCTCTCTCTCTCTCTCTCTCTCTCTCTCTCTCTCTCTCTCAACCCTACAGCCCTGTGGCACAGAGACATGGCAGAGAGACAGAGAGAGAGAGAGTTGGCCGAGTTTCAGGAACATTAAATACTCCCTCTAGATACACACATGCCCACACGTACAGTGTTGTTTCTGGGCTTCTCCTTGTATCAGATCACTACGCTTCATTCTGTTTGGCCTCAGTGCCAATGACTGCTGACATACTGTCATATGTGCACTGACTGTTTTTCTATTTCTGTCTGTTCTTCTCTCAACATCTGAAACATGACAGACAGCCACTTCCCAATGATGGACTCTCTTATCACAATTCAACTAACTTCATTGCGAGATTTTCTACTTAGGGGTGAAAAAAAAAAACATGGGGCTGCACTTGCTCTTTGAAGTAGTGAAGGGTAACTCCTTGGTAACAAACTGACAGAAAGTTCATAGAAGAATTCATTATCCAAGACAAATCAATGTCACGCTGGTCCGTGGTGTCGTAGCCCGTGGGTCTGAGGACTAAAGAGTTCAACATTAGTTATACAAAGTTTAACACACAGAGAGCAGAAGAAAAGACCCTTCTGCCAGCCAGTCTCAAACAATTAATTCAACTCGTCTCCTCATCCCCACAGACCCAGACTCCCAAGGCCAGTCAGAGGAAGGACAGATGAAGAGGGATGATATGTGTCATGATGGATGTGTTGGTGCACATACATATGAATATAAGTGTGTGTTTGACAGAGGTTCCCACATTCTTATGAACTCTTATGTGTGTATCTCTAAGTGTATGCAGGAATATGTGTGTTGTCAGCTTAACAGCACACACTCAAACATACACACACACACACACACACACACACACACCTGTCCAGGAGAGTCAGATTCTCCCCTAATGGCACCATGGGGACCCAATATATTAGCATATTAAAAGGTGACATTTCACAGTCGTCAGAGCCTTGCAGTGGAGTTCACCTCGATGACTCTGACAGTCTGACAGCCACACAGGCAGGACAAAGAACAGACACAGAAGACTGTGAAGTCAAACACTATGTGAAAATGGGTGAAATGGCTGGAAATCCACTGTCCAGCCATTAAAAACCTCAATAATAGTGGTTGATTCCATGTAATCTAAGATTCGACCAATTGTATGTTGAGTATATCCAAAAACTACAGGAAGCATACAAAAAGGAGTTTCTCATAACTCGTGGAATGGAGAGACTTATGGAGAGGTCATGTAATATTACTGTGGCTTCAAAGAGCTGCAATGTAAAAATCAATATATATTTACACTGTACATCCACTGTATGTGTGTTTTCAGTATATCGATCAGATTTCACAACCCCTTGAAGAACTGAATCTCACATGTGTTACATAGGAGACACAAGTACAAACACACTCATACGATCAAGTACACCATTTCAGTGAAAGAATGTATTGTATGTGACAATGTACACGGTCACTCACTAAAACAAGCAGAGATAGAAAAAAAACACACACACACACACACACGATACACACCTTTGAATATGACCAAATTAAATTAAAAGGAACTCAGTAGCCCTGGGCTGACACATTATTCCATCCCTACTGTCACTTGCATGAACAAATGCTTGCTGGTACACACACACACACACACACACACACACACACACACACACACACACACACACACACACACACACACACACACACACACACACACACACACACACACACACACACACACAAGGGGCTAGCAGTTGAAAGAAGTGTGACAATGGCTGAGTTCAGTAATTGGCTGTGAACTGCAGCTTCAGCAAAGTCTTGGTCCTGTCGGAAACCTGTCAGCGCTTGGCATCTGCTTCTATCATTTTCCTCTGCAGGGCAGCACAATGTGAACCACCTGGGCCGGGCACATTATCCTGCTGTCCTCCCCTCTGCTGTCACATGTTTCAACACTTCCAGCAACTCCTTCCGCTAAAACTAATAATACTTCTGTCAGAGCTGGGGCAAAAGAAATGACCTGTCTCTCCCTCGTGAAAGTATCAGACTGCATGCCGAGCAGAATAAGAGATGAGAAGAGAGCATCTTCTTGAGAAAGAAAGCAATGAGTGGGGAAAAAATTCAGGAGACACTGAACCAGCAAGAAGCTGATTAATACCGACTGTTTATCAAACAGCAATATCCACGCACAGAGAGCTTTTCATCTAAAGTCTAATGAGGCTGCTGCAGAATTGATGCAAAACGGAGGGATTTTCCATTTGCAGATAACCTGTGCGGTGAGTAAATGCACCCGTTTCACACTTTCTGGCTCATAAGCAAACAATTACAGTGGGCACTCCTCTCTGCGTGTGTCCTGTGAAAGACAATTTGCAGGTTGCAGCATCTTGTTGTCCTCCATCTACATGCATCTTCGGTTTCCTTTAAACCTTTCCATCAACAAGAAGGCCAATTTTGCTGCATGCCAATTTTGAGCAGGCACAGAATTGAGCTGCCCAGCAGGAGCCCTGGGACATAATAAGAAAAAAATCCCTCTTGTATCCTTCAAAAAGAGGCTACGTGGGTAACAACAAAATTATAAATAGGAGTGGGTGACCCAGAAGATTTTGAAGTGTTCCATTGTGAGGGCATAGCAATTATTGTTGCCAAAACCTGATTTATTTTTTAGTTTTTTTTGGCAGCTCCAACACCAAGCAGGTGAGCAAATCAGCTGACTTCCCTTGTACAACATTTCAAAAGGACGAACAGCTGCTTCAAAGAGCCACAGCCACTAACTCAGCCCAAGATTCCACTTTTTACATGACTTATTATGATAACAATTTGACAAAATCAGCCTTTGATTTATGAAGCAATTTAAAATCCACTCAGCCAGTCCATCCTTCTAATGTTTAAAATGCTTGCTGGCAGTCGGCCCAGATTTTATGTGTAATAGCGGTGGCTCTTTTTAAGGTGCATCGCTTCTCAATCACAGTCCAATTCTTAAGTGTTTTTTCAGACAAGCTATGCTGGGAGAGAGGAAGGGTCCTGACCAAAGATCCTCAGCCAGACTTGAAAAGGGACATTATGGTTGGTGAACAGAAGACAGATATTCAACTTTCTTTTCTATGAATACACAGGTAAACTTAAGTACAACATAAAGGTATTAACGTACCTTCATTAGTACTGACTCGCTGAGTTTCTCACGGTTGACGATCTTAATGGCGACTTTCTGGCACGTTACACAGTGGACTCCAAGCTTCACCAACCCTGCAGACACAAAGGAAAAACACATCGTTAGGTCGTATAGGTCACACATTTCACACATTTCCAGGAAGTCCAAGAAGTAATCGGAAAGAAACTGATGCATACATATGCACTATGCAGAATGCACTAGTGCATGTTTTAGGGAGCACAGTGCAGGGGAATTTAAAATAAAGTGCAGGAGAAGAGTTTTATTTTGTCTTAGCACTATAACGCATTAACCAGACTGATGTAAAATGTCTCTGGACCTCATGTACAGAACGCTGATAATGACTTTTGAGCTGACAGTTCCTCACACAAACTGCCCTCTGGGGTTTATTTGAGTCGTAAAGGCAGTAAGTGAGTAAGCCATTTGTGTTATTGATTCTCATAATGCACTAAACTGCTGTGATCCAGTCATGTTGAGTTAAAGCAAACAGACAATAAAAATGTAGTGGTAGAAAATACCGACATTACAAAGCCAAAAGGTCAGCTGCTGAATCAGAGTCAGTATTGACCAGGGCACAAAACTGACAAAACCAAAGCAACAGCGAAGCAACAGCGAAGCAAACTGTAGGAACGTAAATAGAGATGTGACATTTAAAAGAGCCTACACATTCCCTTTTCTCTACAATACAAAAAGAAACCATCACACAACATAAATCCTGTGATTCATACAGAACCACAAAATCTTCTCAGCCTTGCCTTTAGAATATCCTCAGGTTTGCCATCTGTAATGATGAGCCAGAAACACTGTAGAACAAAAGCAAGGATACTCCTATGAGTGTTCAAGTACAGTGGAACAGAGTGGTATTTATCTCTATCTGATACATGGAAGAGCCATGAAGACAGAACCAATCCATTTTCAGGCAGGGTGCCACAGAGCTGCACACATATAACAAGGATGTTTGCATCAGATAAGTTTCTCACAAACCGAGACGAACACATCCATACACAAACAAATGTTGGTTCTTTTTTAATGATTTTCCCATCGTCTCCTCAGTGCTGCAGGGATTTGGAGACTTTGTAAACAACAGCATCTGAGCTCTCTTATGGTTTGCATTTGCACACTGGATTTACAGACACACAGAAGTGGAATACCATCACGATGTTTATTTGTTACTCTTTTGCGGGGAAAGGTGGAAATAATGGGAATAAGTTGATACATGCTACTAAAGTGTGCATGGGACAATAATGGTACAGCTTCTATAAGAAGCATGTCTATGGAGAGAAGTAAATGTCTTCTTTCAAACTTCTGTCTAAATGACATGAAACAGACCGAGCCTCTAGCTCACTCTCCCACTTTCTCTCACACTGTTTTAGTTCTATATCAACCAGCACAAGATTTGAGGAGGCGGCAAAAACATGGAAACCACAGAAATGTCAAGGGGGTGAGCGCGATATGGAGGAAAGAAGAGAAGTAAATAGAAAGTACAGATGAAAGATGAAAAGGAAAAGTGCAAAAGATTGTGAAGCAGTGATGGAACATTATTCAAATGGCAGGCCACAGATAATTAAGCAATAATGGAGAGCAATGTGTGGGAGGGAGGCTCTGGCTTGGGAGTTGAGGGGCCGCGGGGGCCGAGAGTAGAGACACATGGAGGAGAGGAGGCGTGAGATAGAGAGAGAGAGGGAATGACAGAGCAAAACTAAGAGAGATGGAGCAAGCAAATACTAAAATGAGGAAGATAAAAATTAAGAAAGATTTAGAAAAGAGGATGAAACAGTTGAGCATGAGGGGGAACAACAGACAAAGCCATTAGCCTTGTGATGGTAATCATATGTTAATGGCTGCAATAGAGAAGCTCATAAGTCACGATAAACACATTAAAGACAAAAAATATCTGCCTGCAAACATGTGAAAAGTTAACTGAATTATTTGTCTCTCTATCCATCTTCTTCCGATGCCTCGGTCTCTGTTAACAGACGTGCATTAGCAAGAGGGAAATGAGCACGGAAAGCCGGCACAATATAGTTTTACAACCACTTTGTGTATGGACTAAAATGAACTCATACAAGGAAGTTCATAAGACACAAGGCCTTTTTTTTACTACATACATAAACATCATGGCGCCGAACAATAAAACTAATGGTCATGGCAAACACGTTTCACTTACAGGCATTATTCCTGAAATGCAGCCGCAAAAATAAAAGTACCTCATTAGCCCACATGTCATTGTCTATAAAAAATGCCTTTAAAAGTAACTGCTACATACTCAAACCTATATAAATCTACATTTTGAGAAATGCTTGTTAATAAGTATAACTGACTAGCTAAAGCAGCTCTGTATGGCTCTACATAAAGGCACAAAGTTAGCTAACATGGTAGCAATGGTGATGATGGTAAGCAGGTATGATGTCTACCATAGTTCATAGTGCAAACATTTGCTTTGGAGGTTAGAACAACCAAAGTTACATTTTAGAATGTAATTAGCTTTTTACACATTTGGTCATAAAACCTAGTATCAGACAAATTCAAATTGTAACCAGCTTGTCTCTCTGAAAAGAGTTTACCAACGTTATAAAATGAATCCTGTTGAATGAATCATGAATGTTACACTAAACTTTGTGGCATTTGAACCATAGACTGTATAAATTGAACATGAACATAGTCTCAGCAGTGTCATCCATTGGATCCTGAAGAGGTGTAATTGACTTATTGGAAAATGCAATCTCCACCTCACTTTCTGGCAATCTAGACAGAGTAAAAGGGGTGGAACTGCCACCTGGCAAACAGTTACAACGTGCCCACCTGTGAGTCAACTCAGTCTAGCTTATGTCAATTTATGCATAACTCTTAGCTTTAACGTAATCAAAACAGATGGTTTACTAAAAAAAAAAAAAAAAAAAAAAAATCACTCACTGTATAGTTTTTAGGAATAAAGAAATGAGCTTTAGAGATCAGATGGTAATGTACCAGGCTGTAGACATGTTTATTTCTGTGTTTAAAATGGGTAATTTAATATGGGACCTTATTGGGATTCCATGACTTTTGCATGAGGGATGCAGTTTTTTTTACACTTCTGCACTGGCTTAAAATTTCATACCACAGGTTGGCACTTGGTTGGGGAAAAAAATACCCCAAAAGTCAACCTGATTGCATTGTATAAGGTCATCACCAAAGACTGAAGATCACAAAAGTCACTAAACTTCATCCTCCGCAGACAATGAACATGATCATCAGTATAAAAACATAATCCATCACACAGTTGATGAGATAGTTCAATCTGAACCAAACTGAGGGACAGACACTGCTATCTTTAGAGCTGTACTACTAGCCCAACTAAATGGTTGTATTTTAAAATCAGGCATAGAAATATACTCCCACTTAAAAAAAAGCCAGCATGTCATCTTGTGTGGGTACTGTGTGCACACAGCTGATTGTCAACCCACACTACATAATTACGAAGTGTGCAAAAGAGACAGAGTCGCATTTTCTGAGCAAGAATAAACAACTCGAGAAGAAACAAATTATTTGGTTAAATATATCAGACAATAAGATCGGCTTACATTGAGTTCCTCACAATTATTGCATAGAAACTTTACATGTCTCAAGTAAGTTGGGATTTCTTATTTACCTCTTGCCTTATGATGCATGATTAACCCCTCGACCCTTTTACAATACAGCCCTGTATTAGGGTGATTGGCTGATTGCCCTCTACCCTTTTTACTTGTCTGTGGTTATAACCCTTAGGAAATCATCTCAAGTCTGGATGAACACTGATCTAGGCAGTGGATAGACTGTGGGAGGTCGGGGGGGGGGGGGGGGGGGTGTTCTTCAGAAGATGCCCAAGAAGACATGGGGGTTTCATCTAGAACTGGCTGAGCCAAGCAGGTTGGTTGTCTTTGAACATAGCTGCAAACGTAAGGCTTTGACTGAGAGCACAGAGGATCAGAGCTTCACAGGGGGGTTACAGGGAAGATTAGCACTGTCGCTGCAAGTGTCTGTGCATGATTGTGTGCATGAGCTTTTTGGATTATACTTGCCCTTTTAACTTGACCACATTTGTGTTTGCATTGGGCTTTTACTCCAAAAGAAACTACACTTAAAATTCATCACTTACAAAAGAATCCATGCAAGTTTGATAGAGGGTTGCAGACTTTTCGTACTGTGAGGGACTCAAAAAAAGATCTATAAAAGTTACCATCAAAAGAAAATATCCTGTATAGAAATGTCCCAAAAGCTAAATTGGTTTACCTTACCTCTTTACATGCCAGTCAGTGCAGGATTATGGGGTGGCACCAATTAGATAACAGTGGGGCCTATTCCACCCCAGATCATGGCCATGGAGGAGCATGAACTTCGCCAGTCATTGTCACATAGTGTACACTGCTATACATTCTATTAACACACACATGGACAAAGGCAAGCTGTGTAGCCGCAAGAGTTTGCAATGCCACTGAATCAGCAAGTGCATTGATCTCTTCTCTTCTTCCCCCTCCTCCCAAATCAATAGCATCAAAAGCTCTCGCATTCACAACAATGTCGGAATAATAACACCAGCCAGGGACTTATGGGCTGGAGAGGCCACCATCGACTGACCCCAGGCCTCCAGTCCGTTCTCCTCTCTTTACTTTCGGTGCCACTCTGTGATTAATGATCTAATGTCGGGGGGCCGCTGGAGGACGACACAGACTGAGAGCTACGGTCCATGGCTCAGTGAGCATTCGAGCCAAGTATAGCGTCTCGCCAGTCTGTGCTGGAAGCTGCTGCATTTCTTCGAAGTCATGGTTTCAATCATCACCCTGCTGGCTTTGACAAATAAGGGCTGAATAATAATGTTTTTTGAATAAAAGGAGAACTGATTGCATCCATACGGCCAGCCATTTAGAACAAGCGAGAAAGAGTCAATGCAAGAAAAGGAAGGGAACAAAAAGACTCTGAGAACCATGACTGTGAAGTAACGCACCATTAATGACAACAGTTGATGAGCAACATTAGCACAAAATTTGAGTCGTGAAATGTTGGTAATCAACTCATATTACAGAACGTTCTGGTTGTTTGTCTCCTGCTTTGTGTCACTGAGCCATGTGTCAGCACTGATTTGGAAATGAGCTTTTTCTCTCACTTCAGTGTCTGAGGACAAGTTCAGTAACGATGTGTTCATGCTCTATGGACTCAGCTGAACTTCCTGACATCGTTACTGAACTCACCCATGTCAGGGCATCATTTTAATAATGGGAGCATGTATTTCAGCATTTTGAACTGGCAATGTTCTGACAAAAAAAATCAAATGATAAAGGTACTAATACCAGACTCTGTATCGACAGAGTATTGGAAATTGGCAAGTCGGACTCAACAAACTGATTTGCTACATCAAGTTAAGAAGCCTCCTCAATATCAAATGGTATCAGCTAAATTATCAAATAAAGTGTCTTGGTTTTGGAATTGGTATCAGACACAATAAAATGGCAATGGAACATCCCATCTCATGAAAAGTAATTTTGGGCCCTAGAGTTAAAGGAACATTTCCAACCAACAACAGCTCATCAAAACAATTTATGACATTTAGAGAGTGGAAACTGTTGAACCAAAGCAACACTCTTTCCCTGACACACTATAACAGTAACAAAAGGGTGGTGCTAAGTGGGCTAGTAGAGTCCTATTTGTCATTATGTTATACAGAAGTGTCAAATAAATATCTGGATTGCTTTGGGGTACTGAAAGATTCTACAGCAAAGGCCTTCAGCAAACTTTAATTTGAGGGTTTCGTAAAGTATTTCTTAATTTAGAGGAGCAACATGTAAGATATCAACTGATTTACATCATAAAATGAACTTACTATCTCATCAAATATGAAGTGCTTGCTTCTCTGACAACAATGCAGCAGCCAGTATGTCATTTTTCTATGTTTTGATTCTGGTCTGAAATGGTCTGTAATGGTTTACAGTGAAGGTAAGTTGTTTTAAGGCAACCCAATATGGAGACGCGTTAGCCAGATATGACACCAGTTATAACAGCAAACCAACAGGTGTTGCAGCAATGGACTCGGGCCAAGCGACCCCAAAAAGTCTCAGAATTTTAGTAATAAGCTCCACGACCACAAAAACATGGTACAACTCGGAAGCTGGGGATCGAACCGTCAACCTTCCGGTTGAGAGATGACGACCCTACCAACTGAGCCAGAGCCGCCCAGCACTCTAGGGAGGAAGGGAGGAGGGGGCAAGTGGAGACACAGGACCGACTGCAGTACCAGTTGTGTTACATACTGCTCCTTTAAGTACTTGACATGTTTTGGGAGTTTCCAGTGAGCCCATGTTTGCATGTCTGCCTTCCCTTAAAGCTGTTTAGCCTGGCAGAGCATCTGAGAAACCCTAAACCCCAATGGGAAAACCTTGTCTCCCTTTACGCTATCCAGTGAGAGCTCTTTTGGTTTCGGCTTCTAAAGCATGTTGATCAGAGGTTGATTGATCATTGAACAGTGCTGGGACATTCAGGAAAGAGCCGACAGAGCAGGAGCAGGACCCCGACTGTGAGGCTGATTTCCCCTACCATCGATCTGAGAGGACAGGAACACTCTGCCAGGGCTTCAGAGACGCTCTTTATGATCTCCACCTACTAACAGCACACACATCCACAGAGGCACACAAACACACACACACACACACAATGTTTTCAGCTTTATCTTCCCCGCAGCATAGTCATCCATGCAGTTAAAGAAAATTAACGGATAGCTTAATTTCCATCTGGTAGTATCTACTCGGAGAGGAGGTAAAGGATGAAAAAGAGATGTCTCCAATTGCACACCTCTCTCACTTTCAAACTTGATCTTTCTGAAGCCGTAAGCCAATGCCTGCAGATGGTAGTAGCTTATGCTGGCTTAGTTTTCTCTCCCCGAGGCGCTGGTTCAGAGAAGCTCGTTGCCCTTAGGCACTGATCTGTGAGCTGCTTCCCGCTTCTGCTCTCTAACCCTGAATGCTCATAGCGGGCAATACAGCTCTGCACCCAGATCAGCGTTTGAAAGGAAACACAATGTGTTACTGGGGCTTAGTCCTCCAGCTTCTTCTGGCTGTATGGAAAGCCCCTGCAGCAGGGCGTGGGAATCCCCTCTACCATGGCAAAGGGCAGGAATAGGTGACCTCTTGTCAACCACCAGAGCTCTGAACATAGCCTTTTTTGGGTAAGCTCGACATAAATACATCACTAAATGCAGAAGTGTGTATAGTCTAAAACTTTTCTGGTTTCCAACAAGTTTCTTATTTCCTTTCTGTTATGTTATCTAATACATTTTGTACTTTCTTTACCTAATTTCTCCTTTTTTTTTTGCCCATGAGTGCGTTCTGACTCATTTGTCTCTCCTTCTCTCTATTCCTCCTCTCATCTCCAGAAAAAAAAGGGAATGCACCAGTGGAAGGCAGTTGAGTCATACTGTGCAGGAGGGAGACGGCATGTCGAAGATCAAACAATGCTCACTCGCTACTCAATGAGCACAGTCTCTCTCACTGTCTGTCCCTCTCTCGCTCTCTTTCTCTCCGACTGTATCTTTCCACCCTCTTCATTCACTAAATCTCTCCATCTTCTTCGCCTCCTCTTTGGCTCTTTTTGCATTTGCAGTCATCCGTGACGTTAGTTTACCCAGCCTCAATTCCCCTGCACCTCCTCTAAACCCTACCAGCCTAAGCAACAGCAACATCAGTAACAACCGAGGCCCCGACCAACAGAACAGCTTCAAAAGCAGGAAAAGCAGTTTAGCCCTGGAGTGCCACAGCGAGGAGGGAGGCACACTGACGCATGCATACAGATAATCTGGCCTGAAATAAGACATTTTCTTAACATCTTTCTTCTAAGTTAATTCCCAGCAATAAACAGGGACCTTGCAGTATTTACAAAAAATATTGGAACTCTACTGAATTCCAGAACCAAACTTTTTTTCCCTTTCATGGGCACCCTGGAAACACTTGGGCATATGACTTGCTCAAAAGCAGCAGAACCTGCAGCTGTTGGGGGCTAGTTGTTGCTTTATGGTTGTGTATTATTATTCCAATTGCATGATGTGATGAATCTTGACCCCTGATGAAGCTCAACCATCTCTTAAAAAAAACTGACAGCCTAAAATGTGCTGCAATTCTTGTTTATATGTCTTTCTGCTAAAATGATCTCAAAGGACCACAAGAGTCAAGAGAACAGTTTTGCAGTAATACTGTTATTATGAGAAATGCTGAATGCACAGAGATTGCTTTTCCTAAATAAAACAAATGTTTTAAAAAAAAACTGAAAGCTAATTAAGTTCACACCAATGTATGATCTGATTCACAGGTCTTAGCATTCAAATGTGTTATCATTCTCAATGAGTCAAATACTGAAGCTTTGTAACAGTACACAGTGTGTAATACTGATGCACAAGGTACTCTCTTTAGCATGTGCATAGTATGTAATGCAATAACTACTGCATCAATATGAGATTCTCAGAGAAATTGGTCACTGTGACACAGTAAAGAGGACCAAGACGTTTGCTTGGGGTTGCAGTGGGGGGGCCATGGGTGAGCCTACAACTCAAGAACTTCTCCCAGCATGGTGTTTCAATTCCAATGTGAATCAAAACAGGAAACATTGTGTTTGTTTAAGTTTTCATGATGTTTCCCTACATTTAATTAAATCTTTTTTGCCAAACTAAGGACACGACTTTGCAGTTAAACACCTGCTGGACCCGAATAAACAGAAACTAAAATGTAGGCCTTCATGACACCTAAAAGGAGTGTGAGTGTGACAAAGTGGTTTTATGCATTCTCAGATACTGGTTCCACTACGGGTAAAACATTTTTTTAGAACAACCAAATACTACTCAACCCAAGTCACCTCGTTTGATCTCCCTCTGTCTGATAGTTAAAGCCTATGAGGGACAGAAAGGATGGTTGGGAGAGGGGACGCTATGCAGTAAAAGGCTGTGTGATAAGACTTAGGCCGTTCTTGTACATGGTTGAAAAAGTAAGCTACCAGGTCAACCCATTAAGCTTCAATTATATGTATAACTGATACATTTAAACATGTTCATGAACCAAACTGAGATCTAGTGACCACATTAAAACCCACAAAACTAAAACAAATAGCCTACACAAAGCAGAGCCACCGTGTTGATTAGCTGAGGTGGGCAGGTGTGCAAGAGAGGACAAACGTTTGGGACTGTGAGATGCAAAGACTGTTGAGTTATTGTTGTGTGTTTGTGTTATAATAATGAACTGTCATTAAACACAGAGGAGAATGCGTTGGAACCGAGCAGAGTGAGCTGGTACAGACAGCGACGCATCACCGTGCCAAAACGAGGCTGCAACAGGTAAGGTTGTCGTCAAGCAATTATGCCACCAGCATAAGACGCCTGGAAGCCCTAGACCAGGATAATCCCAGGGTTGTGTTTGGGGTGACACATGTTGTATTTGTATGTGTTTTATAGTGTGTTTGATTTCTGCTGCTTAGGTTAAAGGGGGAGTGGGCACATGGGTGTTAGAAGTCAACTCCATCAAAACACAATTAACATAAAAACTGACAAACACAACCAGAGTGTGGTGTGATGAAGATCAGGCAGTCCCATTATGAAACAAGAATAGGAAGAATTGAGAGCTTTGCCCAAAGGCATCAAATATCCATTTTGTCATCTTACAAGCTCTCTGATTGGCGGATCTTAAACAACCCCCTTCCCTTTCTACCTCATCCTCATCAATATGTAAATGTGTGCACCAATGTTCTCAGAAGTTCATCACCTGTATGCTGGAGGATGCAAGCTTCAAACACATTTTTTCTGCCAGGAAGCCAAACATGTTCCATAGCCAGAGGTAACTAACACATGGTTACACAGCAGAAAATAGAAGTTCACATAGTTGGGTGTGCATGGATGCTGAGAACCTGTTGGAAACATATGGCACATGTGTTTGCCAAATTTCCCTCGTCTAACTTATCAGTTCTGAAGCTACTACTCATTTGAGTATGAGAGACTGAATTTTTGCTGTTGAAGATTATGTGGATAAAAACAAAGAAGAGAACTTTGTGGGCAGATATTGTGTTTCATGTGAGGAAAAACTCTCGCCATTAAGTTGATCAGAGGCAGTGTTATACTTTCTCTTCTGAATCTCACTGCAGAGATGTCGTTGAAGATTCAGAATGATACACTCTGAATTCTGGCCTGACGCGACTTCAGCTCAGTCCACAGAGCCAAGCGAGAGTGACAGTGTCAGCGGAATGTTCTGCCCGAATCCTCAAATGGGAACATCAGAGCAAACATGAATGAAAACGCAGCGGCTAGATACGAGAGGAGAGGAGAGATGGAGAGAACACATTTTTTAAAAGAAAGTTGCGACAATGAGCCCGCTGACAGGGAGACGGAGAAATACTGAAAAGGATACATGGAGAGAAGGGATGCTAGGAGAGACGTATAGTCAAAATATGGAGAAACAGTGAAGCCTAGGAGGGCGGGGCACAGAGACTCAGATCTATTTTTAATGCCTCTGACTGGGGATCAGCAAAAGGAATGTATAATTACAGCCTCATGAATAATGCAAGCAGGCTTCTTTTAATTAGCCACACCAGGCCCGGTGCAGCAACCGCAGCAGACGGGACAAACACGTGCACACGTACGTACACACAAACGACAGTACACTTGAGTACACAAGCAGAATGTCCACAGAAAATGATTATACCGATTCACATATGCGTGTCACTGTTGAAACATATGTGTGTGCATGCTAAACATGTACTCACACACTCCTCCAGGGAGACGGGAGTCAAATAAAGAGGCGAAACGATGAGCTAAGGATCGGTACCTTGGTGATGCCTCTCTGATAGGCTTCACAGTGAGAGGAGCCCCTAGACACCACTCAAAGAGCGCCACTGTCTGCCTGTCATGTGTTAGATAACCCCCAATATAAAAGTATGAATTATTAAACATCTGACTGGATAATATTACAAAACCTCGCTGTAACCATAAAAAGACTGCTGGCGGTGGCACTGCGCTCGTTCTGTATTTGTCACACGTGCACGCCCACATGCATGCACACTAACACGAACAAGCAAAAAAAAAAAAAAAAACTCGCAATTTCTGGCACGCAGAGAAGCCAATTGTGCTGGCCAGAAAAGAGATGGGAGAGGAAATCTGATTCTGAGAAGCAATTAATCAAACCTTCATCTATAATTCAGCTTGAGTTATTTCATTAATTAATCGTGTTTGGGTTGTCTTTGCAACATCTTCATTATCAAACATGGATCAAGCCGGAACAGGCTTCAGCGAGACAAGTTTTCATCAACCTGTCTCAATAAGTAGCCTTCTTCCAAATGCAGATTGAAATGGATGGTCCAAGCTCAACCAGGAAAACTCAACTCTTCGCGCACATCAAGAGAAGCTGGTTCCAAGTTGGAAGAGCGAATCAAAACGCCAGCAGGATGTTGTTTTGGTTGTTATCTGGCAACTCGACTCCTCTCATCTTCTGAGCTTTAATTTGTAAGCTAATTTGTGTCTGGCAAAGACAGGCTTGAGTATGTGAGAGGATATTGGATGTAATTCGATGTCTCACTCCATCTTCGTTTGTTGATTGGAGTTTAATTGGCCATGAGGGCGCTGCGTTACCACTTCGGGGCAGGCAGGGGAGATGACAGCTTGAGCACCCCGGACTGAAAATGAGTCCTGCTGTGATGTTTTAACAGGGACGGCAACAAGCCCCCACTCTGACTTATGCTTCTATAAAATAAGACCTTAACTTAGGAATCGCTTTACACAACTTTTTGACATTCTCTTCTCTTATAAACAAGCAAAAATAGAAAATAGCTGGCTGGATTGTCCAAGGTGAGTCTAAAACCCTCTATTATTGCCAATATTCACAAGGTTATTGTTGTAAGTATTGACAGTGTGTGGCTCAGGACAAAACAAAATCTCCAATAGGAGGAGAGTTTGTGTGTGTTCGAGGTAGGCGGTACCTCCTGGTGTGTGACATTGATGCGCGCACGTGCACAATTTCCCTGAATACTGTCAAGTGGTTTGCTCTCCAGCTTTTCTTCCCCCTTCCTATGTCTCTGTACGGCCTTTATTCTCCCCTGGTGTAGAACAAATGCTGCACAGGAGAAAGGTCAGAGTGTCAAAGCTTCACCATTAGAGTGAGGTCTTATCGGAAACACCTCACAGAGCGGAAACAAGAAAGACAACATGTGTGCACCTGAAAGTGTGAGGGAGCTGCCAGCAGGATAACATGTTTTTAACCATTCCCTATTTTTACATCGGAAAAGAAATATCGAAAAGAAAAAAAAACATCCTTTTTGGCAGTCAGGTGTACACGAGAAGAAGAAAAACATGCAGATAGGACAACATAGGCAGCCTAAAGAGTCATTCTATATATTTACCTTGAGGTAAATAAAGAATTTATAAAAGGGACAACATAACAATGTTGCCATACTATTTGTAAGGACACTTGTCTGACTCATGCTCTCCATTTAAGTTGCTCAAACTTATGATACTGAATCCCTGTGCCATCATGCCATGAGTAAAACGAACAGTTTATATACAATCTACTAAAAGCCCTCTTGTGCATCTACACATTTATTTTCTATCCATTTTTTCGGGGACAGCTGCAGTGCTGCTACGATGACTGGACATGAGTCATCTGAATTGGAACATTTTCCTGTTTTCTCTATTTTTACATCGACACATAATCGGTGTTACACGCACATTCTGCAGAGCATAACACGTAGTCACACAGGTTTTTAACTGTCTCCCCCCTGTCAGTAAAAACCTTGTCATGCATCTGTATTTTGTTTTTTTCTATCTTCACTTAACCCATTACTTTACTCCAACTGGGGCCAACTCCCACTCATAAACATCCACCACTATGCTTTTCCACAGCATGACAAATGCAAGTGGGGCGTCCATGTCCTAGTGGTTAAATTGCACCAAATGTATAATGGCTATAGTCCTCAAAGCTGGCTCCCCAGGTTCAAATCCGACCTGCTGCTCCTTTCCTGTGTCGTTCCCCACTCTCTCTCTCCCTGATTTTCTGCACTATGCACTGTCCATACAAGCATAGACTAAATAATAAAGGAAAATGCCAATAACAGGACCTGTAGAGGAAGGCAGCATTGGAGGTGGAGAAAGCTGTGCAGACAAATGGAATGCATATCTAATATGGTAAAGGTTTTATGGAGGAATGCATTGATATTTACCTCTCTGGTAGCCATTGGTGCAGCTGTTGACATCTCTCTTTTGAGAGAAGTGGAATCATTTTAGCAACTGGCTGAATCAATGCGTCAGCTGCAGCTAGCTCATTACCCAAGCCACCACTGCATCTCAATGAGGCAACATGGGAATTTCTATTAGCCACCAAACACCATCTCTCTTTCTTTCTGTTTCCCCCTCTCCCTCTCCTGCTGGACTTATGCTATCATTTTCCCTTTGTCTCCTTATTCCCTCTCCTCAGTCAATCAGTCACTCTTTCTTCCTTCTCGATCTCCCCTTATTTTTGTTGTTGCCTGATACATCTCTCTTTTTCTTCTGCAATCCCTGCACCCCTACATTTCTCCCCAGGGACAAAAGGAGAGATGTCCCTGCTGTTGCATCATGCGTTCCTACCATATCAACAGTAGTTTGTGTGTATATAAGTGAGTATTTGTATGAAAATACAGAATTCTTAAAGACAAGAGACTAAAAAAGAACGTCTTACAAAGGCAAAGAAAGCTGCTGTACTGACTCTGTCTGCACACACTCTTAAGCCTGTCTGTAATAATCAATGATTGTGTGTCTATATTTGTGTGTTTGTGTATGTGTGTGCCTGAGCAGTGCAAGCGTGTGTTGCAGTGAGTAACTTCCTGCTGTTGAATGGAAACGAAAGCAGTTCTGGAGAAAAGCCAAGACCCAGATTGCCCGCTTTCTCCGAGAAAAGGACTCACGTCACAGGGCTTGGAACGTTGCCTTGGAGAAAAAGTGCAGATACACACAAACTTGACACACACACACACACACACACACACACACACACACACACACACACACACACACACACACAAGAGAGCACTAAAATAAAGCACACAAAGCAGAACACCAAGGGCACTTCACTCAGAGTCCATTTCGCCTGGCCTTTTTACCGAACAAAGACTGATCTGAGAGTGAGATGTCTCAAAGAGCCGAGGGAAAACTCTGTCTGAACTGCAAAAAGAGATTATATGAAAAAAGGGCAAAGAAGAGGGAGCCTGAGAAGTGTGTTGATGAAATCAAGTACAGCAACATTTCATAATTCAATAGGAGAGTGACTTGGAAAGATATGGGGATGGATACAGACAAAGAGAGAGAGAGAGAGAGAGAGAGAGAGAGAGAGAGAGAGAGAGAGTACAAGATCTCCGTATTACACCACCCTGGAAACTGAGGGAGCGGAGAGACATCTGTTCAACAAGACTTCAGGGGGCTTTTACTCTGATGTCAGTCTGTCCCCACATACAGGACCGCAGGATCAGTATCATGCTGAGAGTACTCTCAACACACACACACACACACACACACACACACACACACACACACACACACACACACACACACACACACACACACACACACACACACACACACACACACACACACACACACACACACACACACACACACACACACACACACACACACACACACAGTCTTGCTTTCTTTCCCTCTCTCTATATTCTCCTCCAAAGCTAAATCCAACCTTTAAAGACAGACAGGTTGGACTTATGCCTCTTAAACTTTTCTGTGTCTGTAATAATGATATTTAGAAAAATTAAATATATTTTTTTCTATACTTGAACTCTCCTTTTGTATGACTTCCTTCCAGAACCCTCCCCTATATGCAATATTTGCACCCTTCAGAAAAAGATGTCACAATGACATAACAAAAATAAAAATCACTACTTGCAACAAGAGAATCAATCAGTATGCAAAGACATATAACAACATGCCTTATTTCTTACATGACTCCATACTCTCTAGCCATTTTTACTTTGCTCGTTGTTATAAACATTAATGGTTTTTTTTTATTTGTCTATTTTACAAGTATCTCCACTCAGACTGGTTTTACATCACCCATACATAAATGTTACTGCTTGTATTGTGTCAACTGGCCCTCTGGCTGTTGTTTTGTTTTGTTTTATAATTCGTATTTGTTGTCCTTGGTGTCACTTTATTAGTCTCAACAATAAAAGAGAAAGATATAGAAGATATAGAAAACTTTGGATAAATGACACTATCAAAAGTGACTATAATTAGCTTTCCCCCTTCATATAGCATCGTAATTGAATATATTGGATATCTTTTATCTATGGCCAAATTAACAAGCCAATGATTAATGATGTCACCTTTTCTGACATTTTGCAGACTAAATGATTCTTTGGAAAATTGATCACGAAAATGTATCGGTATTGGAAATAATACTTAGCTGCAGGCTTAACGCATTGTAACATTTTCATGTGCAGTGGTCTTGTTAGCTCCAAGGATGCCTAAACCCCTAATTGAAGATGTCTTTAATTATTGAAATTTTAGGTGAATAGCGCTTATTATTTCTAAACTTAAAATGTTCAGTCAGCCATTTTTAAATTTTATTTGTCCACTTTACTTTGAAAATAATGTAAGAAACACAAATCGTAAATTGGGATTTTTTAGATTGCAGTGTGGCAGCAAACATATGAACCCAGTGTGAGTGTTAAGCACTGTACAGTATACCTGATTATACGTTATAGACCACAGCAGGGCAGCTCAGCCCGACTATAATAAAATGAATCACATTAGCATTGATATCACTCTGCCCTCTATAGCCAAAGAGTAGATTGCATTTAAAGAGCACCAGGAGAGGATAGCCTCTGAGCACAAAATCAAAACAAGTCTTTTGTTGAAACTAAAGCATTAATCAATAAGTTGTGTATTGTCCCCATTAGCTGGGCGTATTCAAAATGTCACCGGACACCTGGCTGCAGCTCAGAGCTGACTACAGCAGTAGTGAACTCTCAGAGACCTCTGCTGTTGTCTTGTTCATCTCGAAGGCCATCAGCGAAGGAAAATACTACAGTCATTAAAATGATAATGATACAGTTAGAGTGACCGACGGAGTATTGATCCAGCAGAACACCTCCCCTGTCTATCGTACCCACACACACACACACACACACACACACACACACAGCCAGACTAATGAGTCGGATTGCGATTGTTTGTGTGTGTTCGCTTGTTGTATTTATAATGTGTGTTTGTGGGCATTGTCAATAATACAAGAGCTCTTTTACAGCTGGACATGAAGGATGAAAAATGACTCAAACACTCCAGACAGAGTCCATTTGTAGCATTAAGTGATCGCACCAGAGCGAAACACACGCACAGTATCAATGCCCAGTGTCAGTGCAGACTGTGCTGAAACATTAGTCATGTTTGCAGAGGCTGATGATGGCTTTTATATATCATGTTAATGCTCATGAAGCTGTCACCAGAGCCTTGCATACATGGGAGGTATCACTGACATGCTTGTTACACACCGCACATCACTGGACCGGGATGTGTGCACTGGCATAACGGCCATGAATGAGTCTGTCAAGATGGAATGATATATGTCGCAAGTCTGTGATCCTTGTGACGGATATGTGTGTGAGGCAGCTTGGACTCGCTACATCACTTGACAATCAAAGACAGAAACCGAGATTTGACCGAAGACCTCTCACACACCTTTTTACTCCTCGTCAAAAAGTGTTGGCCTTCATCAAGTTTTTTTCCCCTCACTCATGATGGGGACAACTCGAGCTCGAGTAAACCAATTTCTGCATTCTTCTACTCGTCCTTCACAGGCCAATTTCATTTTAAAGAGACACACGCTCTCCACGCGTGTCCGAGCTCCAACTGCCAATCAAGACGTCAGGAGGGCTGATGGACAATCCTCTCAGCCACTGATGACAGATGGAGAGGTTTGAGAGGGGCGGGGTTGGGTTCACGTCAAGGGCTCTGCAAGTAAAAGGAGGTTGCTATGGCGTTGCTATGGAGACAAGGCGAGGGTAGAAGTGGTTTATGATGGACGCTGATGGGTTGTCCGCACCAGAAGTTAAACTTAAACTTCCTTCAGTTTTTTTCCTGCAATTGTTGCACAGTCTTGCATTTCTGTTCAATGGAAAATGCCCATGATGGCAGTCAGTGCTAAACAATAAACTGTTGATGGAGAGTTTAGGTCAAACATGCACTCAGTAACAAAGACCCCTTCCCCCCCCCCCCCCCCCCCCCCCCCCACACACACACACACACACACACACACACACACACACACACACACACACACACACACACACACACAAATACACACACACCCACGCTCAGAAACACACCATTGGCCCAGAGCTGATGATGCAAAAAAACCATCCAACTGGCTAGCTGTGGCTCTAAAGTGCATTTAGGGAGGGACAGGGAAGGAAGATGGATAGAAAACAGAGAGGCGAAATGGAAAAAAAAGTGGAGATTAAAGTCTGAGGAGTTGTAGCTGAATCTCTAAGTGGACACACATGTGCACATGGTGGCCCATCAGAGATAGTGAGATGACCTTAATCTGCATGAGCATCATCTGTGACCGTGTAAAGTGATGACTCTTGTAGTCTGAGAGAAAAATACCAGGCAGAGTAAAAGAGCGAGAAACTGGAGATGAAGGAGAAAGGGGAATGCAGCAAATGACTGTTTGGAGGAATGGAGGAATGGAGGAATGGAGGAATGGAGGAATGGGGGTTTGGGGTATCAATACCAGCTCCAGCCAGTTGGGGGCTCCATCTCACCTGCACTTTTGCCTCATCCCCCTTCAACTCTGTTTTCCCTCTCCTGTATTTCTCCACACTCTCCTTCTATCTCCACCAGTAGGATCTATTAAATTTGCTTTGTAACTTTGTTTGTATTCAATGCCTTTCAACTACCTCCTCTCTCTATTTATCTTTATGATTTCCTTTTTTTTTTCTCTCTCTATGCCTTTCTTTCGTATTGCCTTCAATCACAGCCCCATTCTGTCTCGCTCTTTTGTTTTCTTCTTTTTGCAGGCTCTGCTATCCTGTCCAGCCGCTGTGATTTTATTGCAGAGATGCAAAGAAAGGAAAAATAGTCAACAAAACAAGGCGGTCAAAGAGAAAAACGCAAAACAGGCTATATTTGTAGAAAGAATAAATATACCGATGCATACCTCCGTTTAAAAAAAGAGGAAATGGGAAATCAGGGATGTTTCTTTGGATGTTAAGGACAAAAAATGTCCAAAAATCACAACACACATGTTTCAAAAACACCAAGGTATCCCGACAGTCCTTGACACTGATGAGAAGACAGTGCTTTTGTTGCTAGGAGAGGAGTGATGTGGGAGGAGGGAAAGAGGAAGAGGGAAGAGGATGAGGAGGGAAATAAAGGGGTTGATGGAGAGACAGTTGGACGGAGAGAGCATGGGGGATGGAGGTGAGAAGGAATGTGGCTACATGGATGGCGCCCCTGTCGATTAAAGGACAGCGGCTGTAGTGGAAAACGTCACCACCAACACCTCCCCCCTCTCCTGTAATGTCAGTGATTTCACATACGATCACCTCACTGCAGAGCCTCCTCGCTCCACTCCATCACACACACACACACACACACACACACACACACACACACACACACACACACACACACACACACACACACACACACACACACACACACACACACACACACACACACACACACACACACACACACACACACACACACACACACACACACACACACACACACACACACACACACACACACACACAGCTATAGCCTTATCCAGTGAAGAGGAACAATGGGAGAGAGGAATGACACTGAGGAGCAGCAGAAAGAGATGGGAATGAGAATAAAGTGTAGAGAAGGACTAATGAGAGTGATGAGAAATGAAGAAAAAAAGGAATATATCAAGAGGACGAAGATTCATCTACGAGTTGTGTTGATACATTTTCTCCATCATGGCTCCGCCTATCAATATACACTCTAACATCCACAGTATGAGCTCTGATGGAAGCCCACTGACAAGTTGATGAACAGCACCCCATCATTATAGCTAATGCATGAAAACCACGCTCTTCAACTGTCAGTTCAATTTTTAAAGCACCCAATTTTATTTTCAGAGTTGTAGGAATAAGTATTACCTGATTAGAATGAAAGATGTTGTAAAAGTTTTCAGAATTCGTTATTGCTGCAATGTGTTACTCCATTGTGGGAGCAAAAGTGAACTGCTAACACCTTGTAAACCAGCAGCTGTTTTGTTAGCATACCTCAAAACATGACATCTAATTTTCCCTCAATAAAGAGTAACATTTTCTGTTTGCTCACATTTTCAGATCATGTAAATAAAAAAATTCAGAAGAAATAACGTGATTTTAAGATAAGCTTCTGCTGTCAGTCTTGACATCTTTGTGAATTATTTCCTTTAAAAAAAAAAATGAAAGTCTGGAAATTTGTCTTTTCATCTCAATTATCACATGTAAGATTCTGTCTCTGTGAGCAGAATAGCAGAAATGCCTGCTACGGCTTTTAATGCTGTTAGTATCTGTAAGTCACCAGAACTCTGTATCCTAAAGAGACAGACACACTGTATTGCTGCAGAATTTAGAGACGGATCACATTGAGGTCTTGACCCGCTGTATGGGGGAAATATCATCATTTTTCCTCCTCTTCCCCTTTCTGCAAACAACAGAAAAAAAAGTCCCCTAGAAAAACAAGGTAAGAAGAAGGGACACTGAGACAGACCGACACATTTAAATCTGTCGATACTTTCCCTCCTCTGGTCAATAAAGGGCAAAAGAAAAAAAAAAACAATTTTCATGAGTAAATCTTTCAGTTTCAGTGTTTCAGCACAAGTCGCACCAAATGTCTCCCCTCCAGGGAATACAAGGTTTACAGAGAATGATGTGTTGTGCACTGTCTCTATGGCACTTGTGTTTTGGTATTCAGTAACAAAAGGGGAACTTCAAGGAAAGAGTTTGAATCACTCTTTAACGCAGACCAAACGCAACTTATCACTGGGTTATGCATCTGTTTGGAAGAAACGTAACAATATATAGTGACCTTACCTGATGGAGTAAAAGTAAGTGTTGACATTTGGTTCCATCCATCCAGGAGAGGCAAGAAAAAGAGAAACGAGAGAAAGAGAAACAAGTTTAGTGCCAATTACTGTTGGATTAACAGAACAGAATATTTTCAAGTCAGACAATTGTTTGTGAGCGAGCAGATCCCATCACATTACGAATGACAAGAGTGATTAAGAAGTTTGCCTGAAAAGTGAGTAAACTGGGTTTATGGTGGATTTTCATTGAATTACATCCGTGCCAATCATTGGACTCTGCTCTCAGCAGTCTGAGGCCTCGTCCCCTCTCAACATGTTCTGCTCAATCCCAGTTCTGACAGTCCCTTATCCCCTATAAAGTTCCCATCCTCTACAAAACACACTCAATCATGAACACATACACAGAGAGACTTCCAAAATAAAACCCGGCTGTTTACCAAGCCACAGAATCCCAAACGGAATCACATTCTGCCTTTCAAGGCCTGTTTGAAGTTCCCGCACAGATGTTGCTGTCTTCTCTTTTATTTATTTATTTTCTGCAGATGAGAGATTTTCCCTCTTGCTCTTTCTTTCCCCCACCAGCACAGTGTGACACTCTTTCACTTTCCCCTCATCCTTCCCTCATCCCTCCATCTCTACCCCGGTGATCACAGAGAGAAAGTTTTTATCCGGCAGAAAAGCGTCTTCAGAAAAGTTCTTTGGGTTGTCTTGTCTCAGCTGAGGCGGAGGAAGAGGAGTCAGATGTTGAACGTGGAAGGGAGAAGTTTAGCAAATCATGCTAGCCTCTGTATGCATGTGCTGAATATGCACACACACAATCACACAACTAGACAAGATAGACCACAAGCCTTACAATTAATCCAAGAATTTCAGATGAAAAATATTACATCTCCTTCCAAGATAGTATGGCCTTGCAAAAAACAAACACACCTCCATTGCGATTCATCCTTCACCTTACTTTCTATTTCATCTGGTTTGAGATGATTCTCCCATTGAAACTCGGGGGCTTGGTTCCCTGAACAGCACATCATAAAGTCATAAATATCTTCAAGGATTCTGGTGTTTACTTTAGGAAGTGTGGGCAGGGTCCTTTGGCTATTGTGTAAGCTATGATAACATCGTGCTCATCAAAAAGGTGCTTGTACACAGCAACAATGATATAATGATGTCCACAGAGGACAAATGAGCAAACCTTATCATCAGTAACACAATCACACCAGATGAACTATACAGTATGTTGTATACCACCCTGCCCTAACACACCTTTCATACTTCAGTTTGAGGGGGCTGTGTCCAGTTATTTTCAACATTCACATCCATTTGTGACCTAAGGTGGAGCGGAGTAAAGGTCTGAACTTGCTAGCCCTGTTGTTTGATCTTTCACACACCTGCATGACTGCAAAACTATAAATGACTTTAAGGGATTACCGTCTGAAATCAACACAAGCAATCACCATTATCAGAGTGATCAAAATAAGACATATTTTAAAAACCACAGTCTTTTGTTTCAACACAATAGGGCGGCAGCAGCTCAAGCTGTAGGGACTTGGGTTGGGAACCGGAGGGTCGCCGGTTCATGTGGACCAAGTCGGGAAATTGGTCTGGTAGCCGGAGAGGTGCCTGTTCACTTCCTGAGCACGACGAGGTGCCCCTGAGCAATGCACCGAAACCAACCAACGAGCTCAGGAGCTCTCGCTGTGGGCAGCCCCCTCACTCTGACATCACTCGATAAGAGCAGTGTCCATAGGATGCTGTTTGCGCGTGTGTGTGTGTGTTTCACTCTGTGTGTGTGTGTAGCATGTTCAACAACAGTGTAAAATGGAATTTCCCCTTGTGGGATTAATACATTAAATCTCCTTATTCTTAATAGTTTTTAAATCTATTAATTTTACCCAAGATAACAAAGACTATGAAGAAATAAGGAAAAAAAAGTTTTTGAGATGAGATTTAATACACCCTGACTTGTATTGGAGCTGATCCCATGAGGGACACAGTTTCATAATCCTGGAGCCAAGGCACAAAAAAATACTATGTACCTGTTAGCTTAAAGTTTGAATGGTAAACAACCAGGAGTGTTTTTACCACTGAACTTTGAGGCCTGATGGAACCTAGATGTATGCCATGAACCCCTCACTGATGATTGCAACACCATTTATTGCACAGAGTACAATTTTGAAGCCTTGTTGAAGTCTACAGTATTCCAGTACCAAGGCCATGTATTGCTCAAATAACACTCTAAAATGATATACATTTCCCTTTCCTATAAAACCCGTGTGAAGGTTTGACTTTAAAACCCAGTCTGTGAGGCAGCCAGAGCATTTATGTCAGCAGGTTTACGACCTAAACAAGTATCGGCCTCTTGAGCTGTCACGCTTCAGACCGCGGTGCAACGTTGGTCCACTCGTAGGTTAACTGTGTGGTGTCACGCCATTAAATACAATTGTTTTTTTTACGACCATTGCTATCTGTCCCCAAGGGCAGGCTGGAGAGGGGCTGCAGGAGATATCAAGAGAAACACAAAAAGGGAGATGATGGAAGAAATGCAGCATGAAGAGAAAGGAAAAGTGAAGGAGAGCAACGTGGAAGGAGGATGATTACTGAAAAGGAGGAAAGTAATGGCAGAAAATAAAAAGCGTTCACAGCAGAAAGAAAGGAGAATCATTCATTCCCCCCTCCCCGTCAAAAAAAAAAAAAGGATGCGTGTTATGATTCTGACAGAGTAAAATGAGGCCAGCTTTGATTATGCCTCTCTCTTCTATTAAAATGGAGCTCTGCGTCACACACACATAATATTCTGTGGAGCTATGCGGGAACGTGGGCCGTCGTACAGCGCCGAGAAGAACAAATGCTGTGGTTGAAAGCTTCCACCAGG